>NC_051160.1:38025236-38203573 GCF_013339745.2 Dermacentor silvarum
GGAAACGTCACCATGGTTGCTACGCTATTACAGCTACCTCTTGGGACAATAATAATACTATCTCTACAACAAATAATTATAGTCTCAATTAAATTTAAATTTACGCATGCGAAAACCATTGGTAGTTCAGTTCGAAGAAAATATTATTTTTCTTTCTGGTTCTGTAGTTGTTCGGCCGCCGTTTTCTGCGAGGACTTTAGTGCTTACCATTATTATTCCCAGGTTCGTCGAACCGATAGTTGGTTGTGGCGCTAGCACAGTCCCTGGTAATCCTGTTGGCAAGAACGACATATGTGGTAAATGCTTTCTTTCTTCTTGCCAAATAAATTTTAAAAGTAAACAGAAAAATAAGTGGTTTGTGAATCCTTAGGTGCTTCGTTTATATACAATTTGGAAAAGCTATTCTGCAGAAGTTATTGAAATGAATCAATATTGCAGCTTTTTAACGGTACAAATCAGGTGATGGTAAAACTGGTGCAATAAGCTGCCTTTTTCAATTTTAAAAAAGGTAATAAGCACGAGCCAATTCGTAAAGTTCTTAATAATAAGAATATCAATCAATAGGATAAACCGTCTTTCACTTTGCAGTGATGAAGCTCTCATTCTTTCTTTACAATAAAACAAAGAAAATTAAAGATTTACTTGATGCCTCGGAATACTCAATGATTTACTCAACGGCCCGGAATAAAACCCAGGCCGGTTGGTTAGTTCAGACGCAGCTACAACCTACAAGCCATAACCACCTCGTAATTGCCGATGACACTTATAGAGCAGTTTTTAAGTCCAATCTTCGAAATAATCCGTGGTGGGTAAAAGGGTAACAACCCCAGATAGCTGATGGCTTCCTGTGCGCTGGGTTGTCAACGCCTATTTCACATCAAAGCGAGAGGCAGCAAGAACGCTCACTCGCCGCTGCGGCCACACTCACATTCTTTCTGACAGCGAGTGCTCGCGGTCATCAAGTGAGATGTGTTCATGTTTGACTGTGCGCACGGTCACACCGCGCTTGGTAATTTAGTGAAAAGTAAATAAGTTATACCGCTGATAAAACTACTAACCTTACTGGGTATAGCTGTTCAATACATTTTCTGTCGTGATGAATGCTTCGCCCTTCGGGGAAACAGCCACTTTCTTAACTTGAGTAGCGGTAATATAGACATTCGTTGATTCGGCTATATGCTAACTACTGCAATACTGTCCCGCTTAGCACATTGCGCTTGCTTGCCAAGATCGCCAATTAGCATGGCGGCATGACGGCGACTGTATGAAGCCAACGCAGTGACGAAGCGAACACAGTGACGCAGTGACGAAGAAGGAATGACGTTGATGCAACAGCCAATGCGCTATAAGGACGACGGTTTAACTGCAATGAGATGCCGATTCGTAAATGATGAGGGTGGTATATGTATAACGGTCACAGCGTGTCGATGATGAGATGAGGGAAATGAGATGTCGACGAGCGTGTGATGAGGAACGCGTAACGAATGTTGAATGTGGAAGTTAGAATGTCGACAATGGAACGGCAGCGACGGCATCGCGACGAAGCTAATACAAAAAAAAAAGTTGCAGTGGCTTAGCTCGGCTATGCCAGGATATACGTAGCGTTAGCAAAGGTTCAGCTGATTATTCTTAGCTTATTCTTAAGATTATTCTTAAGATAAGATTATGCTTATGAGTCAAGCTTCTCCGTTCTTCTGCGCTGTTGAGCAGCATTTGCGCTCTCCTTCTCCATGGCTATACCACACTGGCAAACGCCAGTCAGAAGCGCAGCGGCTCCAGCGCAGTGTCAGACGGCGACTGCACAGCGAGTGAGCGCTCGCCGGCGCCAGTGCGTCTACCACGGCTACGACGTCACTCCTCTGGAATGCGCAGACCGGCGGCGGTGAGTCGAGCGCGGCGGCGGCGGAGTGCGCGAGAGGTGCCGGCTCCGGTGGCTCCGGTGCGCAAGCCGTGTGACATCACTGATCCTTGCGCATGCGCAGCACGGCTCTTGATGTGCCGCGCGAAACGGGCTTGGCTAGGCCAGTGTAGCTAACGCTACAAAAAAAAAAAAAAAAAAAAAAAACGCGTGGCGACGAAAGCATGACGCCGCTTGCACGATAAATGTATGAGGACAGTATGAGGACGGCGAGCATATGATGGCATGGCGCGACGACGACTCTACCATGATGCCCGTATGACGACAATTGGGGGATGATGATGGCATGACAATAGTCAGGTGACGAAGCTGGAGTGAAGCCACGAACAGGATGGCATCATCGCGACTGTCTGACGATGACGGCCTGACAGCTGCAGCATATTCACGGTTGAATTACAAATACTTAATGGCAAAAGAATGGAACAAGAAAGATTGATGTCGATGAAGGACGAAGGTGTTATGACGAAGCCAGCATCACAACAATAGAATGGCATTACTGAATTGATGGCGATGGTTAAAAGACAGCGTGACGATAGTGGTTTGATGACGACTGGGTGATGATGATGGCCCTAACGACGGCACGACGAGAACCGGATGACGATGTTATAATAGCGCCAATGGAACGACCATGAACGTATCACGACGGTGGTGAGTGAATTAATGCACGAAGACTTTTGACGACAACGGCGTCATGCTTATAGCCAGACGGGAATCGCATGACTACTGGAATGACAACTATTCAACGTCCGCAATGGGATTACGACCCGGAGTACATATCTCGTGGTCCCACCTGTTATACAACTTGGACTGCGCTGTTGGAGTAGAAGACCTGATATCGACGGCAGGACGAGTCATATCACGAAACTGGAATGACAACTGAACAATCACGACGGCATCACCACTGTGAGCAGAATGCCATGTGGCTGAAGCTAGCCCCACTGGGTCGGCTTAAGCGGATACATAGATAGACAGGCAGACAGATAGATAGATAGATAGATAGATAGATAGATAGATAGATAGATAGATAGATAGATAGATAGATAGATAGATAGATAGATAGATAGATAGATAGATAGATAGATAGGCAGGCAGGCCTGCTTAGTATGATTTATTGGTTAGATTCCTGTTTAGTGCAGATCCCGGCCAGTCTATGTTGTCGACTTTCAGCTCTCGCAATTTTTCGTAAAACATACCGAAACGGGGACACTCAGATGTATTTCTGTAGTGGCCACGGCAAGCTCGCCGAAAGCCATCGCAACCTAATGCAGGCATCAAAATTGACGCTGGAATTTGTGAGAAGCATACTCACCACTGGGTGCTACTGGAATTCCCACAAGCTCATGCCCCGCGTTCGTCACTCCCATAGTACCTGCCTCACCTGAAAGATTATCATACAGTTGGTTTCCCGATTGAGCTAGTGGACACTAGGCTCACATAGCGGCATTTATAAAACTTTAGGAGGCAGCAACGTTTTCATCTACATTTACAATTTTTACTACATGAATTTTTCATTCAGAATACTTTCCAGCGACAGAGGGAAATTTAAACGGAACACAAGTATTCTCACCCCGTAACAGCCACGAACTCGTGAAAGCCGCGCCCAATCAGTATCTCCTCGCCAGCGGATGCTCCAAGGGAAATAACTTGCCGCTGATGCCCGCATTTATTCCTTCATAATTGTGATAACTGCTAGCGTTATTTTTGCAGCGTCGGTAACGAGATATGTGAGATTGCCCCTCAGTGGGACGGCCATGAGCTTCTAGGCTTCCATGATGAATAGAAAAAAAGGGGTCAGGTTATCACGCATACATTTGTTCAATATACCTGTAGGTATATCCCCTAACTCAAATGGAGTTGCATTATTTCTTGTCTGATGGGCACAAATGATAGGACAAATGATAGCAGCCCCACCGGACTTCGGTGCTCCCCGCCAAGTCGGAGCTTCTGCTTTACAGAAAAGAGAAGGGAAGAAGACCGACCGATTGGAAGCCAGTCTCCGAAAGCAACATCTGTCTTCACACTTGTGATGGAGGGGTGATACCCACGACGTCAATGTTTGCTTACATTCATAGAAAACATAGAATTGAAGGAAGCCAATCTGCCTGTGACTAAATACTCCTGCGCAAAGAGTCACTCTCGGGCTACAAGGACCCATACCGAAGATCTCCTCAAGCTGGGGGTACACAACACCGCCGAGGAGATTGCCGAAGCCCAAGAACGCGCGCAACTTCACCACCA
The DNA here is from genome assembly GCF_013339745.2 of Dermacentor silvarum. Taxonomy (NCBI): domain Eukaryota; kingdom Metazoa; phylum Arthropoda; class Arachnida; order Ixodida; family Ixodidae; genus Dermacentor; species Dermacentor silvarum. The sequence continues at coordinate 38,029,393 of NC_051160.1, forward strand.
CAGCGGCAGGTTCCTCGAAGAGCTGGGTTACCCTCCTGTGGTATCTTCGAGGGTCAGTACCCCGATCCCTAGGTGCATTCGAGACAAGTTCGAAGTGGCCCCCGTGCCTCGAAACGTTCCCGTCCACAACGAGGGCAGACGCAAGGCGAGAGCAGTAGCAATTCTTACTTCTTGTTGTAGCTGAATACCACTATCGTTGGCTAAGAGCCGCATACAAATGTTTTACTTTTTATTTTGTTTTGAGACAGCATGGGTGGCCACAAAGCGTTACAACCACTTTGGGCTTTGGGCCAGTCAAAAGACAAATAAACGGCTACGCTAGGATGGTGTCAGTCTGCAAAAGTTTTGAGTCGCGTGATAAAAGCCACTAAACTAGAGCGGAACAAGTTAACTTTCTATCACCGACAAATACTGCGCCGGCTTATTTATCACAGCTGCTTTTTATTGTTCTTGCTGCTAACTTGCATGTAAAAAAAACGACTATTCTGACAAAGAAATGCACATTATCTTGGAAATAGAACTAATTATGCTGAAACACTTGTATGTGTGTGACTAAATATACAGTCATATCACAACGCGCAGTGCAGCAGCAACATTTTGTAATAATAAGTGAATCTATATATTTATGGCAGCTGTAGAAAAACTGGGAGAAGATAATGTACAGTAGGCGAGGCATTACACTTGAAATCAGTAATAGTAAAAATCACGTACCGCTCAGTGTTGGCGTAACCCATACAACTGGACTGGCCGCGCCTGTGGTGACTGTGGGGATAGTCCCACCTGCATTGAAATCGATGGAGGCGCTTTCCCGCTAGATCTAGAGAAATTTCGGCTTACACATTGCTACAAGAAAGTAAATGTGCAAGATAGCCAGCTTTTAGTGTATTTTGTTATATTTATTTAATAATAGCGCTGACAACGTCATATGGTGAATATAACAGAATATTCAGACGATTTGGGATTCCTTGCCTGAACCTATAGTGTTTTGGTCTATTGGGACTACTCTTGGGGCGATGTAAGAAACATTTGGACTATAAAATGACCATACTATCTCAAACTAGCACCAGCTCCAAAAGAAAAAGGGTGCTCTATTCGGCCCAGAAACATTTTCATGGCTGATTCACGGAGTGGCATGAACGCGTGAAGCACTGCACCGCTAGACAAGGGGAAAGTTTAGTAGGCGATAGTGCTTCAACGCACCTAAGTGAAATATTCGCTTCAAAACAGAGCAAGACTCGGAATTTTTATGCTCTTCGAGGAGGTTTGGCAATGCATTGTGCCAGTTACAGGAACGTCAGCAGAGCAAAAAAGATATCGTCGCTGTATTTGGGGGCCCTAAGAAACTACATACATAATCAAAAGCACTTACCATTTGGTGTTGGTACAATCACAACAGTGGGAGTTGCTCCACCCGCCGAACCAGCAAAAGCCGTTCCGCCTGCGAATAAATCATTCTAATCAATTTACTGCTAGATCCAGTCAATTCTTATCTGTACTAACGTTTTCGACGCAGACAAATTGTCATCACTCATACAAGCGTTAGTCATTGTCGTTGTTAGGTTCAGCGGCACTTGGCATTTGTGGTAAATCAGGAATATCAATTAGGAAAGTCACGATTCTATTCACGAGTACTCCCAAAACAAGCTATCCTTATGACAGTGGTATATTAATTCTGCTGCGCCGCGAAATTCCGTGACGCTGTATAGATAAACCCTTTCAATAACCCACCAGAATAATTGGCGACATCGTCTCTCGTTGTGGAAAAGCATAATAGATTTTAATCTATTACTGAAAACTTAAATTATTGCGGAGCACCGCAGTAAGTAAATTTATGGAGTGCTTTCTTGGTGTTTATAGCTATGGTGGCGGTGCCAAAGTGGTACGACATTTTGTAAGTGCGATTCTGTTAGCTAGACTGGGGCTACTGTTTTGCAGCGGAAAGTAGGCCAGGTTAGTATGAATTATTGGGTAGGTTCCTGTCCAGTTCCAATCTCGTCCAGCCTATATGTTGTCGTCTTTCAGCTCTTGCAATCTTTCGTAGACCGTACCGAGACGGCGACACTCAGATGTATTGGTGTAGTTACCACCAAAAGCTGGGCGAAAGCCATCGCAGCTAGTGGAGTCATCGAAACTGATGCTGGCGATGGTCAGAAGCATACTCACCACTAGGTGCTACTGGAATGCCCACAAGCTCATGCCCCGCGTTCGTCACTCCAACAGTAGCTGCCTCACCTGAAAGTTTATTGTACAGTTGGTTTGCCCATCTACATTGAACTCCCATAGTGGCATTTACAAAATTTTAGGGGGCTGCAAACTTTTCATACCCAATTACAACTATTACCAGATGAACTTTTTATACAAGAGTAATTTTCAGCCACACAGGTAAATGTAAACGGAACAGAAGTGCTCTCACGCCGGAAGAGCCATGAACCTGGGAAAGTCGCGCCCTATGAGTAGCTGCTCTCCAGCGGTTGCTGCAAGGGAAATAACTTGCCGCTCATACGCGCATTCATAACCTCGGAAGTAGCCCAGCTGGCACAATGCCACGTAATTTGATGTTGTGTCAGGGGTATCGAGAGCATAAGTCTTTAAAGGACAAAGGGCATTACCTGCTCCATAATTGTGATAACTGATACCGTTATTTGTGCAGCATCTGCAATCAGATAGTTATGCGAGATTCCCGCTCAGCGCGAAGGCTATGAGCTTCGAGGTTTCCACGGAAAATTAAAGAAGGTTTCATCATCATCAGCCTATATTTATGTCCACTGCAGGACGAAGGCCTCTCCCTGCGATCTCCAATTACCCCTGTCTTGCGCTAGCGTATTCCAACTTGCGCCTGCGAATTTCCTAACCTCATCATCCCACCTGACTTTCTGCCGTCCTCGACTGCGCTTCCCTTCTCTTGGTATCCATTCTGTAACCCTAATGGTCCACCGGTTATCCATCCTACGTATTACATGGCCTGCCCAGCTCCATTTCTTCCGCTTAATGTCAACTAGAATATCGTCTACCCCCGTTTGTTCTCTGATCCACACCGCTCTCTTCCTGTCTCTTAACGTTACTCCTAAGATTTTTCGTTCCATTGCTCTTTGTGCGGTCCTTAACTTGTTCTCGAGCTTCTTTGTTAACCTCCAAGTTTCTGCCCCGTATGTTAGCACCGGTAGAATGCAATGATTGTACACTTTTCTTTTCAACGACAGTGGTAAGCTCCCAGTCAGGATTTGGCAATGCCTGCCGTATGCACTCCAACCCAATTTTATTCTTCTGTAAATTTCTTTCTCAAAGAAGGTTTATTAGAAGTTAAATACGTTCATTCAATATACCTGTCGGTATAGCCCTCTCTCAAATGGAGTGTTATTGTTTGTTGTCTGATGGGCACAAATTAAAGGAAAAACGATAGCACATGGCCCCCCTCTTCCACGCGTTGTTTCTTTGCATTCATATATAGGAAACACATTTTGCTCTGACAAATATTGCTATGAGACACCTAAATGAAAATTATCCGTCTGTCCTCTTAGCCAAACTGAAAAGCCATTTCTTTAATAGTGCCTCAATCATACAAGCATGGCACCGGTAAGCCTGATGCTCCTTGTGGTAGCTGAATACCAGTTTTGTTGGCTAAGAGCCACCTACAAATATTTTGCTTTTGATCTGTTGTAAGACAGCAGGGGCGGCCGCGAAGTGGTACAACAACTTTCTGCTTTCGGCCAGTCAGAATACAAATAAACGGCCACGCTAGAATGGTGTGTCTCCGCAGTAGTACGGGTTCGCGTGACACATGGCACTAAAAGAAAACCGTACAAATTAGCTCTTTATCGCCGAGAAACACAACGCCGCTTTTTTATTACAGCGGCCTATTAATGTTCTTGCGGCTTACTCAAGAGTAAAAAAAAAAAGTATTCTGACAAAGCAATGCACAAAAATTTGGAAATAAAACTAATTCTGTTGATACACTTGTATGGGTGCGTCTGAATGCACAGTCATAAAACTCTGTACACTGTGGCAGCATCTTTTTGTAATCATAAGTGAATCCATATAGTTATGGTAGCAGTAGAAAAGATGGAAGTCAAAAATTTCGGTAGGTAAGGCAAAATAGTTGAGGCAGTAATATCTAAAACGAAATATCGCTCAGCGCTTCACCCACACAACTGGACTGGCCGCGCCTGTGGCGACTGTTGGATAGTGCCACCTGCAGTGAAATTAATTGAGCAGCTTTTCCGCTAGATTCACAGATATTGAGGCTGACACCTTATTTCAAGAAAACGAATGTGCGAGATACGAAGATTACGCGTATGTTGTGTTATTTATCTCATAATTGGCGCTGATAACGAAATATGATTAATTTTTACAGAATCTTCTGTGGATTTGGGATTCTCTGAGGGAACATATACGGTCTATTTGCCAATTGTAAACACTCTTGGAGAATGTAAGAATCATTTGCACTAGAATATAGCCATAATATGTTAAACTAGCACCGGCTCGAACAGCAAAAGGGCACTCATCTGATTTATTCATGGAGAGGCAGGGACGCGTGAAGCGCTGTACTTCAAGAAAATGGGAATGTTTTGATGGTTATGGTCTTGAGCGCACCTAAATAGAATATCCTCTTCCAAACAGAGAAAGTCTTGAAATTTTTATACCTTTCATACCGTTTGGCTATAGTTTGTGCCAGTTACAGCAACGTCAGCAGAAAAAAATATCGTCGCTGTATTTGGGGACCCTAGGAAACTGCATAAATGATCCAAGGCACTTACCATTTATTGTTGGTACAAGCACGACAGTTGGAGCTGCTACGCCCACCGACCCTGTCAATGGTGTTCCACCTGCGATTAAATAATTCTGCTTGCTTTTCTGGTAGATCCACTGTACTCTAAGCCAACTCAATTAGCGAGAATGCGCGTATACAAAAAGGGCCACCTTTAGTAAATGTTTTGGAATATTTACCTGGTAACGGCGCCCAGAACATAACAAGATTAATTCTAGAGCATTTTCGTAGGATTTATAGTTGTTTTTGCTAGAATTAGGAGATTCAGTGCAATCTACATACACTTCTCTTAGAGGTATGTGTAGAAATCGAACGGTCGATAGCATTTTGTCAGCAGGCTATGAAAAAGTGATATTAAAAGAGCCGATGTCTGTAAAGAGCCACCATAACATAACATAGCTGCCAGTTTTATTACTACGATAAAATCACGGAACAACCGCGAAAGCAAATAAAGCTGATGTTGACGCCACAAACTTTCGAAGGACTACTAAATGCCGCAGTAAATGTAATTGCTTTAAAATAGTTTAGTTGAAGTAGGCCTGAACACATCCACCTGAGCGATGCTCCCCAAAGCAACAGAACAAATAAACGTAAAAAAGTACGCGTTCGGCTGATTAAATCCTTGCTGTTACTTTTAGAAGAAAGAATTTTGTGGGTTTACTTTGCCTAGTTCAACAATTTGTAAGGACGAACCATTCATTCTGTGTACGTATATTTCTTGTCGTTAGCACACATAGATTGCTCTGAATGATGTAATGAATCTTTTTATTTTCTCATCATTTCCCTCAAGGCTTACATCGGTAACCACGTACAACAAGCGTAACACTCCCTCGTGTAATGCCACAATGGCGTTCAGAGTGCCCTCTATTTAAAAAATGTGGTCAGTTTGCACTAGTGGTGCAAGGCTGCGTCACAGCGGAACCTCACGGCACGCGGAACCGATTGCCGGCAACACCGAGCATTCATTCGGCAGCGTTCGTTGTCTCTGGCTCGAAACTCGGGATCCTCGACTCTGCGACAGCCTTTGTCGACGGCGCCCTCGGCGCGATGGGCAAGATCGGCTCTCTTTCGTCGATCGTAGTCCCGTTGAGCCGCGCACCGAGCTTCCTTGTAGGCGGCTTCTTCTTCGGGAGTATTGCCTTTCTTCAGTCGCCCCATGGTAGCTACGCACCCGGGTTCACTAGACGAGAGAAGCGACACGTCTGTGGGCCTGGCGACAGCTCAGAGCTTTCTAGCATATCAGGGACGTCACGGCTAAGCGAACACTTGCTTCTTCTCGGCTGGGGAGAAGGAAGGCGAAGCGCAAGCATGCCGAGGTGAGACTCCGCCCTACGCAAAGCGTGGCCGAATTTTCTGTCAGCCCGAAACGGACTTCCGACAAGCGTAATAGCTCCGCTGTAAAAAAATGCAACGGGGAATAACTGCTCTCGTGGTATTCTCCATAAATGTATGCGCACAAAGGAGAACTGACATGAACATGCGGTGTCAGGTCTGAAAGTACAGAAATATATATATATATATATATATATATATATATATATATATATAAATCAGAAGCACAACTTTGCGGTTATCTCTTAGGTTTACTTACCCAACAGTTTCGGTCGGTCCACCGACCGAAACTGTTGGGTAAATAAAAGTAACATAACCGCGAAGTTCTGCTTCTGATTTTTCTAAATACGCGTGGCCCATTGAAAAATCCAGTTACTATATATATATATATATATATATATATATATATATATATATATATATATATATATAGGACGCCGCTATAGCACTACTCAACTTGCGCATGTTACGCGCCTCAAGCGATATCCCTCTAACACTCAGCCCTAAGTACCATGGTGGGCTTCGTCTGCCAAACGGGGAATGTAACGGCCTGGTTGAGGAGGAAGGAAGAAGAGGAGGACGATGAAGCTTTTGGTGCTGAGCGCAAAATACAACCGGTACCGGACTGTTTTCCCTCTACTCTCGTTCATGATCTGTAAATACACACGCCTCATGTGTAACAATATATATATATATATATATATATATATATATTTATATTGGGGGAATAGAAATGCCAGGAAGCCAGCTGGTGTGTGCTATCAAGTTAAGCACAGGCTGCAGGCCTGGAGCACAAATACCTGTCGGGCATTACAAGACAGGCATGGTTTGTTTGCAGCTGGTTTCACCAGTGCAGTGCTTTCTTCTCGTTACAATTTTAGCTTTCATGGCACAGGGATGCATACTTGGAATATCTAGAGCTTCCTATGAAGTGGTGTATTCAGCCTTATTGCTTTAGCGTGTTTTTCAGTGGAGAGAATTTTGGCGCTGTTCAAGTAGTATACATGCAGCAATGCTGAGCACGACCTTTTCCAAGCATACCAATTGCGTTTTTATTATACTTTAGGTACTTTTCTGCACCTCCAAAAGTACACGATAATGTAATATTTTTTTTTTCATTACCAGCATGGGCTGTATCCCAACACGGCTCCTGCAAGCACTAGTATGAAAAACAATATATACAAGCTTGGTATAGGCACCATAATAACGGTGGGAACCATAGGCAACACTTACCGATCGATGTTGGCAATACCGGTTGAGGTGAAACAACCGCACCTGCGGACCCAGTTGTAGATGGCTGGCCAGCTGTTAGTCCCAATATAGCGATTAAAGAAAATCTATTATAAGGAGGCTGAGATTGTTTGAGGAAAGGAAGAGATTGGAGTGAACATCGGTTGTAAGTGCTGCTAAGGAAATGTCTTTGACAATTTTTTTGCGCAACAATAGCTGGGAGCATCTTTTACAAAAACACGTTTTCCAACAAAACAGAGCTTTGTGTCTGGATGCGCAGCGCCACTCGAAAAGGACAGGAAAGAAAAATGACCTACGTGCACATTTATTTTGAAGACTTGCTATATGCTATTATATCCAGACGCAGGAATATGTGTTCTACTTTAATGTGAGAGCAAATATATGCAAACTCCAAGAGCATTTCTGCCATCGTCATCGCCGCGCGCCATTTGCTCTATGTGCGAGTGAGTGCGTGAGGGGAGCGGACAATCAAGGCTGAACCTTGCGCGCAAGAGAGGGAAGATGGCAGGAAACGCGCAGAAGAATTCTCGGAATAGCAACATACCTCGCCAGATTCGTTCCTAATCTCTTCGAAGTCATGCAACCACTTACTCTTTTGCTGTCAATGAAGCAAGAGTTCACGTGGGATGCTCCATAAGAACAGCCGTTCAACAGATGGAAGTCAGTGCTGTTGTATCGCCCCGTCCTTGAAGGTTACGGTCCATCAAGAGAAACAATCGTCACTGCAGATGCCTCGTCCTTCGGACATGGGGCATTAATGCGGCAAAAACAAACGAATGGCAAGTTGTGTGTCATCGCTTATGCCTCAAGATTACTCTCAGAGACCGAGAAGTGTTACGCTCAAATCAAGGAAGAGGCTCTTGCTTTAGTATGGGCATGTGATAAGTTCAGTGATTATCTTGTCGGCAAGCTGTTCTAGCTGGAGACGTATCATAAGCTGTTGCTTCTTGTCTCCTCTTCGAAGAGCTTTGACGACCTGACACCCAGATTGCAGAGGTTAAAAATGAGAATTATGCGTTACCAGTACGGGATTGCATACGTTCCAGGCAAAGACCCTGTAGTCGCAGACGCTCTTTCAACAGCGCCTCTGCGAGGAACAGAAGTCACTGAGCTCGAGGAAAACGTGGAAGCTTTCGTATGCTCATTGAAAAGATCTATTCCCACAAAGGAACACTGTCTTCAATGGTTAAAGGCATCTCAAGAAACAGACCCTGTTTTTGCACAACTTCACCGGTGGAGCAAGAATGAATGTTCCTCCAGGCGAGATTTACCTGTATACCTAAATCCCTTCTACGAGCATCAAGACCAGCTCACTCTGGAGAACTAATTACTCCTCTACACTGCTCGAGTTGTCGTCCCGGCCTATTGCCAAAAGAAAGTCCTACGACTCTTACATGGAGGACACTTCGGCATAACAAAGACACTTGCTCGAGCCAGAGATTGTATCTGGTGGTGCAATATAGGAGCTGACTTTACATCCCTGGTGAAAAAATGGCAGCAATGCATCGAAACAACAAGGGACAGGAAAATGGCACTTATAAGCTCCGAATTTCCAGAGAGACCCTGGCAAAGCATTGCGATGGATGCGTTTCACTTTAGGAGCCAGTGGTGGTTGAAAGCTACAGAATATAATTCAAGATACCCTGAACTGGTTCGGATGGAAGAGCTCACGTCCGAAGCTGTAGTAAACCACAGCCAGTCATTTTTGCACGCCACGGAATTCCTGAGAAAGTGGTTTTCGACAGCATCCCGCAGTTTTCGTACGCTGAGTTTTCATTCGTCGCTCAAGACTACCGTTGAAGCACGTTACCTTTAGCAGGCTGCTGAAAATATCATCAAGCCTTCCATGACAAAGACCAGAGACCCTTACCTTACGCCTCTATCTTGCAAGTCGACTCCTTTTAAGAATGGGTATAGTCCTGCCGAGCAACTCATGAGTCGTCGGCTAAGACCTTAGCTTTCTCTTAGTTCCACTAATCTGACGCTCAAACTGCCGGATAAAGAGAGCCTTCGAAACTTCTAAGAACAATACCGTAAACGTCAAAGGAAAGACTTGGACAGATGTCATGGTATCCGCGAACTACCGGAGCTATTCTACGCAGACGACGTCTGGTAGACAGACCTCAAACGCAAAGCGGCAGTACAAGCCTCAGCCGATGAGCCTCGTTCCTACTGGGTTAACACCGACACTGCTGCTGTACGTAGGAACAGAACCCAGCAAGTTCGCTGTTCCCCTACAAACACCAACGCAGAAAGTGCCTTTATCAGTGACGGTGCTGTAGACGCTCGTTCATGCTGCCAAGACAATTCCCACATGCCTGCTAGAAGTGGCAGGTTTGTGAAGGCGCCTGCTGCGGCGACCTTCGCTTGCTCTATTGGTGAGATGTTATAGATGCTGCCATCTAGTGAAAGCGGGCCGACGGCGCGTGGTCCGTGATCTGGCCGCGCGTGCTATTCTTCTTCAGATGAAACAAGCCTGAGAGACCATTAAACGCGTGGTTATGTAACTCCTCGTCTGACATTCTCGCTCTTCCCTCCTGGCTACAAAATTCCATCGTGCAAAAGGCCGTGAGGTGATGGGAGGGAGAGATGCTGGGAGCGAGCAGGGGGGGGAGGGGGGGGGGGGCGTCGTTGTTTTCCGACAGTAATTGTGTATTTTGCTTACGCGCGCATGGGGTATGCGACGATCGCTGGACAATCTCGCCTACGCAGGGTGGAAAGCGGAGAGGCGGCAAGGGAGAGAGGCAGGCCGCGTTCTACTCCGGCATCAACTGCGTACTTTGCGGTCGTGCGTGCCTTATCTTGAAAGTAATCAGCAGGTGGCTCATACCTTTGTGCGTGCAGTCTTTTCGTCGCCCAGTTTGCGTTCAAGCACTAGACATCACTAAAGTAACTTAAATCGTGCTTGTTCACGCCAGTGTTTTCACAGTGAGTGTCCGCGGTCACCGAGTGTGAAGCGCTCATGTTTGCCAATTCGCGTAAACACCACGCTTTTAGTTAGTAAGCGATTATACGAATGAGCTACTATCATTACTTCGTAAAGCTGTCGACTAATTTGCTGTCGCAATCGATGCTTCGCCTCGGGGCGAAACAGCTGCTGTTGTTTGTTGACTAATATAACAAAATGTAAGAAGCGAAACTGCGTTTTGTACGTCTATATTGTCTCGCTCATTTGGCAGACCCCCCCCCCCCCCCTCTTAAACTACGTGATTTGCGCACCAATTTTGAACACAATACTATCCTAATGCTCTTTGTAATGCACAACGTAGAATGGACGTTAATACGCGACTATGTACATTACAGTTGGAGATTAATCTATTAGCGTAGCTAACGTACTGAACTGAAAAAAAAATGAAAGCTTGTTTCTCCTATAAAATGAAGTGGGGGCTGCGTATCAGTACGCCATTCCCCGAGGTGAACTACGACGCCCATATGGCATGTTTCTCTGCGACTAGTCGCACAAATATCGAGCTTTGTGCTTATAAAATATGTTTCGTTGATAGTATATTAGTGGGAACGATGTTGGCAAAACTTTCTACATTGTATGTTTGGCTTACTTTTTTCATACTCTCTTTCTGCGGGTAATTAGCGAACCTCTTGAAGTGTGGGTACTCTTCTAAAGTAATTTTTATATCTGATGTACTTGTATGTCTCTCTGTTAATAATTTCGTCATGAAATATTAACTTTACCAGCCTCCCTACACGTCAAAAAACATGGTGGCCTGTATTTATACGCTTACTCAAGCAAGAACAGTGTGAAAAATATGTGTAGAAGTATAAAATTCATCTTCATTTGGGGTTTTACGTGTCAAAACCAGTTCTGATTATGAGGCACGCCGTAGTGAAGGGCTCCGGGTTAATTTTGATCACCTGGGGCTCTTTAACGTGAAATACAACGCAAGCACACGGGCGTTTTTGCATTTCGCCTCCATCGAAATGCGGCCGCCGCGGTGTCGTGCTCAGCGCCGCAACGCGTTAGCTGACTGAGCCACACGAGCGGGTAGGTACAAAATTTAGTGCGATAATAATGAGGGACACTTGCCGCTTAGTGTTGCCAATACAGAGGTAGTTGAAAGCGTCCTGCCTGCGGAACCAGTGGAAGATGGTGGTCGTCCTAGATGATCTAATAGAGTCAGAAGAAAAGCCGGGTTCCATAGAATTAGGTATTATTTTTTTACTCTAAAGGTACATATATAAATAGGGAATTGATAGTCAGCGGTGCTAATGAAATGTGCTGCACGCTTATTTGAGAAACTGCGAGGACCATCAATTTAAATTCTTGTTGGCGAACAAAACCTCTCTTATAATGTGGGCGTACGCACCACAGGCAGTGCGCACCTTGAAGTACAAATTGTTCCATTGGTCATTGGCTGACATGTGTGTCAGTCGCACCTGACTATCAAAACCTAAGTTTAACTACAACAAAATCGTAATTAGAGGTAACTGAATACTGCGACAAAAATACAAGGCATAATGAAAGGGAGAGAGACTAGAGCAAGGCCATTCTCTGGTAGCTTCACAGATGGCTGGTTGAATGTACATTTGTACTGCAATTTCCTACTGTAGGAGACTCCAGGTTTACGTAAATGTCTGCGAACATGCGAAAGTATTGAATACAGCCGACTTATATTTCCGCACAATATAAAACAAATCAGCAAAGGCTATTTGAAATCATCCGTAACATTAACTCTTTTGCTTACTGGTGCTCGCTCAGATAGCTATATATTTGACAAGAGCTTCACAGTAAGGCAAGTTCCTCCATACCAAGTCTATAAAGGTACGGGCCATGCAGTAGCATGGCTAGCAAACAGACCACACCCTTTCTCAGGATCAAACGATGCTAACGCACGAAATTATTTCTTCGAAAGGGAACCTGAAAACGATTGACTTCTCTGTAGTTCAGGATGGATAACTATCATTAAAATAAATCACCCTACTGACAGCAGAGGTTCAACAGACGGCATCAGGAGGTGCTTAAGAGTTGCAGATTTGACAATCGTCCTAGCCAATGTATTCATGAGTGGGTGTACTCGCAAGTCTTTAGAGGTATAACCCCCTATTGATCATCTCGACCTGTCCCTTGATCTAAGCTTTTCAATCAGAAGGACTTAGAAGTGCTTAGAACAACTCAACACTAGCTAAAGCCATGATAATCAAAAGTGTGGGTACTGTAATAGAATGGGTTTTTGATAAACTATAGTGTAACTCTAGCTTCATATACTAAATGTATGGCAATATTTTTAAGTCCTAGCACTCTCGTAGAAAGCAAAAACCATTTATTATACATTTCTGGCGAATGTACCAAGATCGCCAATGAATTTCAGACATTTTCAGCATCGAAAGATAAAACTGTAATAACGTAGAACAAGAAAAGATGACACAAGAACGACGCAAGCCTTCATATGGTCGGTAATGGTCTGCACAAATTACTGCGAGTGCACACTTTACAGGCTTCCTCTGAACTGTTTTTTTTTGCCTTATTTTGCGCAGAACGCTCCCTAGAAGACACGTAACAGCTTCCCGCGTATAACCAAAATTTGCTACGTAGCCTGGTTAGGGTCCCTTTAATGTAATCTTAAATATCCAAAAGCATTAAACGAAGATTTCAATTAGAGTGCGGCAAAGCAATTGCGTCGGTTGCTATATGTGGAATTGTAGTCTTCATATGTTGACAAAACAAGAAAACTTGGCCGCTTTATTTGCCTTGAACAATTATACTCCATGAGTATTCTGAAACTACCTAACTGAAAAAAAGGTTAGGAACAATGTACGTGAAAGTTGTGAGCTAAGAGAAGCAGAGTTTTTATGGTTGATTGTCATTTATCGCAAAAAATGTCGCAGTTTCGCCCGAAAGGCGAAGCATCAATTGCGATAGCAAATTGGTAGAGACCTATTCGGAGTAGGGATAGTAGAGTCGTTTTATCGGCCGCATAAACTTGGACACATTCGCTTTCTAACTGAATTGACAAGCGTGGTGTCATCGCGCACAAGCAAACATGAATAGATCACACTGAATAACCGCAGACAACGACTGTCAAAACGCTGGCGCGGCCGCTGCAGCGGGCGAAGAATCGTGCGGTCTATCGCTTCAACGGAAACTGAGCGGCGAATGGACAGCGCATAAAGGTCAGAGCCGTGTGGAGACACGGCCGGGCTCGACTGGCGCGCACGCTCGCTCGCTTCTTAAGAAGCGAGTGCGCGCGCCAGTCTAGCCCGGCCGTGGTGGAGATAAAGAGACGGTGCGGGCGACGGCTACCACAGCCAGTGCAAGCGTATTTGTTGGCAGAGTAGAAGCTGCTCCCGCCGTCCCTCCCGCGCTGCCTCCCCGCTTTTCAAAGCGAAGCTTTGTACCTCTACCAGCCAAGGGTTCTGTCGTGTCCGTCTTTGTAACAAAAAAAAAAAACGATCCCGACGAACCGCTAACAATTGCAGGTATAGCAGTATAGCTTACTTGAATTCAGGCATTCAGCGTACAACTAAGCACTCGTTTTCGCAAGAAAAACCACAAAAACAAGCTTCAAAGTGATGAGCCAACATGATGGATGATAAGGGCTGCGGGCAAACAACGGAAACAGGCTCGGCGCGGTCCGTAAGATTAGATTGCAGCTGTTGCAAAGCTTATGCAGCTGCTTGAAAGAGGGTTGACGTCATTCGAAACCCTTCCCATAGAGAAAGAAATTCAACAAGAGGGGACACTCGGCAAAAACTGGCAACAGGGAACACGTCACCATACGTCACGCTATACTTTTTACTCTGAACTTTATCTGCCGCGAGCATCGAAAAAAAAAGAAAGTGAACTTAAGTTAACAGGCATTCATTTATTTTTGTAATTCTTTGCCGCGAAAACTAAAACGTTTTGCGTATAAATGAACTTAAGCTTTGCGACTTATTTTCCTTGCCTTACCTTGCCGCAGGTCAATGACGCGCCAGTTACATGCGTCATCCGCCAGACACTCCCCCGAAGCCAGCGAGGATGGCTGCGCGCGCGTTTGAGCGCTCGCGTGCGGCGACCCGTCTGTCTCATTCTTTTTTTCTTTTTCAAATGTAACCTGGTTTATTGGGCTCTCAGCGTATTCTTGCGTTCCTTCTGCACTGGGACAAGACACCACTGCACTATTGGACTACGGCAAGGTGAGAAATCTTGTTTCACAGTCTACGACGCAATTAGGCTTACGGCACGGGACCGAGACTTAAGACGCAGTTAGCGAAAAATAGCTCGGCCATCCTGGCGCAGTTAATTTGAGTAAATGAATCGTGCTGAGACATGTTTCCGACGCTTCCTAGGGGGACTATTGTAACTTATTTCGGTTTTTGAGCCACACTGGCCGCACAGGGCGCCGTGTCGCAGTTAGCGAGAACTCAGCCGTGGTGTGTAGTCTAGTGCATCTTGCTAGCAGAAGTTTGTGCCGCTTTCTCTGACGCCAGACATTACTGAAAAGTAATTTCGTTACTTTCTGGGGTACTTTTGAGGCACGCTGGCCGCACAGCGCGCTGTGACGCAGTTAGCGATAAGCAGCTCGGCCGTGGTGATAAAGTTAGTTTGGCGTGTAATGAATCTTAGAGGGACAAGTCTGTGACGTTTTTTGTGGCTCCGCAACAACATATACTTTCTTTCGGTACTCACGCCTGTTGAAAACGCGATGGGCGATTGCCAAGAGTAATAACATGGGGTGTGCTGCTGGCGCCGGCAGAACGCGCGAACGACGAACATATCATAAACTTGTAATTCGAAAATTACGTCTTCTAAAGGACTGAAAAAAAGGCATTGCACCCACGCATTTGTCTTGAGTGCCTGTTGCGTCCGTCTCTGTGTATGTCGCGTACCGTCGCGTCGCCCGAGGCCAAGTTTTGGAAACGCGAAGTCGCTCGTGTATTTGTGCTGCCTAAGTGCAGGAAATAATGCCAGGAAATTGGGGAAGGCTTGGAAATCAGATGTTTTCATATATGTTTGGGATGAGTCGGGTATTTTCTACGCCATGTATATAAAAGCGAATTGCTTTTGTTTGTAATGCCGCCCATTCACCGCTTTCGCACGTTTCGCCTCGCAGTATTCCTATGTCTAAATAACAAAATGACTAATGCTTGTAACATGCTGTTACGTGCTTGCAAATGTAACATGCTTGTAATTTTTTTTTCAGCTGGTAGCGTCCGGTGGAGCTTCATACAGGAACTACTGCCTTACCTGCTGGTGTCACAACGTTGGATCAACGCACAAAAAGCGCGGAATGAGCTTTTATATAGAGCAAAATAAATATTTCCTCATTGCACAAAAGGTCTTGCGTCTACTTTGTGAAATTGCACGTGGCACAGATTCGATGGGACATTACGAGATCGTTCGAATTCGTTTTTACTAAATAATAAACCGATTCTGCACGAAGAGCAAAAAAAAAAGGAAAGGGGGGGGGGGGGCGCAGCTGGCGTGCTAGCTTGCGTTCAAAATACGCGCGCCCGAAAGCGAAACCGGCAGTGATGCAAGTGATCGACACCGACCGCTTGGCACACTGCAGTCAATTCGGCCGCTGGGCCCTATGGGAGTGTCCCCTCTTGTTGAATTCCTTTCTCTATGCCCTTCCAGCCTAGTAACTGCTTCGGTTCATTTTCTAGACTACCCCACTATGGGGTAGTCTAGTAGTGTATATCACACCGATCATAAAGCAGTAGTGAACATTGTTGTGAAATAAATAATAATAAAGGCCGTGGTTAAAGTTACGTTGTAGTGTGTGAAATATCAAGTGCGCCGCAGTCACCGTGAGGGTGGCGTAAAAAGCTTCGCTTTCCAACCACCTTCACAGGATGGATTGGCGGGCAATTTTTTTTTTTTTTTTTTTTGCTTTCGCGTGGGAGATTGCGTTGCCAGTTCTCCTTGCGCTGGGTTGCAAGATAAGGATTTGGTGCCGTAGCACAGCGTCGCCCCACCTCCCTCCCCCCAATACCGCCACGGCCTTTTGGACGACAATCGCGTTTGCTTTCCGCCGTGTGTTGGCTCTCCGTGATAGCGCGCATCCCCCGCGCGCTTTTACTCGTACGGCGCGCAGCGACGATTTTATCGCCCTTGGAATCTATACGGAACCTGACGGCGACGGCGACGACGACGGCGACGCCGACGGCAGAAATCCCGTTGAAGTGTCCATATAATTGCTATCGCAATAATAGGTAAAGAGGATGCAAGTAAACTAACAAATTCGACAAAATATATATTACGCTCTTGATTCCGCAGTCGACATTTCCGCATTACCACTCGCTTTAGCGGCCGTCAACTTGTACTTTCAAAAGAAAGTTTGGAGAATGTAAAAAAAGAAAGAAAAGAGTTGCAGATTACGCGCATTCCACAAATGAAAAATAAACACCAATACACCAGAAAAGTACGATTGCAATTATAAATCTGTAGCCGTTTAATTTATGTCTGAGAATACCTCGAATGTCCATTCAGAGAGGATAACATGGAAAAACACTGCTTCACATTCGCGTAGCAGCACACACTTGGTGTTTCCCCCACGCACCGATATCAAACCTGTTCTCGGGCATTATGTCCTGCACAATCGTATGTGGTGAATTGAGGACTATTTAATTGAGGCCTGGGCTATTAAAGGACCATTTGTGGTCTCCTGTAACACTTCGAGGTTTGTGCGTTCCGCTGCGAGTTCAGTACTCTGTCACACTTTTGCGTTCGCGTACACAAATAACACGAGGTAGTGTTTTGCCATAACGCTGGGACAAACCCATACTTCTCTTTCTTGAAAGTCCTAATGAAAATAAACATGGCACCATGTGAAGTTTATTAGCTTGTCCGACTCCGCTTGAAAAACAAAAAAATTGTCGCAGTTTCACCTGAAAGGCGAAGCATCAATTGCGATAGCAAACTTGTAGAGAGCTATACGGAGTAATGATATTAGCTTTATCAGCTGTATAAACTTGGACATGCAGCAGCATGATAAGTGGTTCTTGAGGGAAAGGGAAAGGTTGACGCTATCTTCTGCAGCCCTTGAGGGAGCACGGCTCAGTGCCAACGGGGAGGGGTAAGTGGGAGCGAAAGAAGGGATAGAGTGGAGTCGCCATGGCTGGGCGAAGCAAAACCGGCAGGCATAGGCGGCACGTATCAGGCCGAGATGGAAGGCCTTGGTGTGCTGCAGAGTCTGCAGGGGTGTTGTGCCAGGCCGGTCAGGCCCGGGGTGGGGTGGGAGGCCGTGAGGCCTTCCCGCTTGTAGAAATGTCCTTAGAGGCGTGCGGAGAGCCCTGACGAGTCAAGGAACTCCACGACGCCTCGAAGTGCAGAAAGGTGGTGTCGGCCGGGGAAGAGGAGATCTTCCTCCTTGCCAGAGGGGAGGCCCAGGCGGCGGAACTCCTGCAGGAGTGGGCCCCGCTGCTGGAGGTACGCCGGGCAGGCCAGCAGGAGATGTTCGATCGTCTCCGGCTCCCCGCAGGAGCTGCAGGCCGGGGACGTCGCTCGTCCCAGTCGGTAGCTGCGTGCTGCCGTCCAGCTGCAGCCGATGCGGAGCCGGAGAAGGAGCGAGGTCTCCCTGCGAGCCAGGCCTCGCTGGGGGAGTGGTCGTGGGGGGCATCCCAGTGCCACCCGTTTGTCTGGGTGGTGGGTCGCCAGGTGTCGCCGCAGCCTCAGTCCAGTGAAGTCGCCCTCCGTCACGGCCCGACTGAGGGGCACAGTGGTGTGGTGGGCGTCCTTCGCCAGGGTGTCGGCTGCCTCGTTGCCCGGGATCCCTACGTGGGCGGGGATCCAGTGCAGGGACACCGGGTGGCCTGCGTCCTGCAGCGCTGTCAGCCGGGTAGACAGCAGTGCGACTCCAAGGCGGGCGCTTTCTGGCCTCTGCAGGCCGAGGAGGGCTGCCTTGGAGTCGCAGAGGATGGCCGCTGGTATCCCAGGAAGCTCCTCGGAGAGTAGGTCGACGGCCAGGTGGAGGCCTGCCACCTCCGCTGCAGTCGAGCTGGCGTGTCTGGGCAGTCGACACTGCCTGCTCTTCTGCAGGGCTGGAGCCGTGCAGGCCGCCGTGGCAGAGCCGGTGTCCGGTACCACCGAACCGTCGACGTACACCAGGAGGTGGTCTCCGAG
This sequence comes from Dermacentor silvarum, assembly GCF_013339745.2. Lineage (NCBI taxonomy): Eukaryota > Metazoa > Arthropoda > Arachnida > Ixodida > Ixodidae > Dermacentor > Dermacentor silvarum. The sequence goes on from NC_051160.1 coordinate 38,047,803, forward strand.
GGTCTCGTCCAGGAGGCAGGCGGCCGTCTGCTGCAGGGCGCAAGCGGGCGAGCGCCTCTTCGAAATCCCGGGCAGCTCCGTGGCGATGGGGACAGGAGGCCTCTGCGGTGGGGGCAGCTGTACCGCATTCGGCGGTGGGTTGCCAACCACCTCCTCGTAGAGGCGGCACAGCTGACCCATCCTTGAGGAAGGCCGGGACTGGAGGCGACGCAGCAGGCCTCTGCAATCAGGAGCATGGTGGAGGCGGTCGACGTGCCTCAGCCCCTGCTGCAGGAAGAGGAGCGACAGGGGCCATGCTCCAGCCTCCGCAAGGGTAGCGGCAATCTGGGAGCTCCGGGGGACGCCCAGGCAGAGTCGGATGGCCGCCCGGTGCTGCAGCTCCAACTTTTCGAGGCGGCGTGGCGGCAGCGCCACCAGCGGGAGGGCGTACCGCAGGCGTGATGTGGCCGCCGCCTCGTAGAGCCGCAGGGCCCACTTCACCGAGCAGCCCTCTCCATGAGCAAGGAGCTGCGACACGGCCTTGCGGACCCTGATGGTCTGGGTCTGCATGGCCCCGACTGCCGGTCGCCAGGTTAGCCGGTGGTCGATGCGCAGCCCAAGGTACGACACAGTCGTACTCCATGGGATGCGCACGCCTTCCAGCTGCAGCCGGGGAGCTGAGCGCCGTGCCGCTGCTCTCGGGTGGACGAGGAGGGCCACCGTCTTCCCCGTCGAAACCGAGAGTCCGATGCTTCCCAGGTAGGCGGCCGTGGTGTCCAGGGCTCTCTGGAGGGCCAGGCACACGTGGCGGCTTGACTGCGGTGGTCCCCGCACCCACAGGGCGATGTCATCCGCGTAGATGGAGCACTCCACCTTGTAGTGAGGGTCGGTCGGCAGTGCAGCAGGCAACCGGGCCAGGGCGAGGTTGAAGAGAAACGGGCTCACCACTGACCCTTGTGGTACGCCTGCGGCGACCGGACGGGGAGTGCTCCTTGCATGGCCCACGCGGACCCTGAGGGTGCGGTCGTTCAGGAACGATGACAGGAACCGCCGCAGGTTGCCGCCAATGCCCAGGAGGTCCAGAGCCTGCTGGACGACCGCATGTGGGAGGCCATCGAACGCCCCCTTGACGTCGATGAGGAGGAGCATGGCAAGGTCTCCGCTGGCCCTGGCGTCCTCCAGGGTGGAGACGACGTCCGCGATGGAGTCCGCAGTGCACCTTCGGCGCCGAAAGCCTGTCTGCTGGTCCGCGAGGAACCCGCAGGCGCGGGCCACCCATTCGAGCCGTGCCAGAGCAATGGCCTCCATCACCTTGCAGGCAGCGGAGGTGAGAGAGACCGGTCGGTATGAGGACAGCTCGTTAGCCGGCTTATTGCTCTTCAGAATGGGGGCCACGATGGCTGTGCGCCAGGCCTCCGGCACCTGTCCTGACCACCAGATGTTGTTGTAGCAGTCGAGCAGGCGTCGTTGTTCACTGGTGGCCAGGTTGCGGAGCATCTGGAGTGTCACTCCGTCTGCTCCCGGTGCACTGCGACGCTTGCCCCTCCTCAGGGCCGTCTGCAGCTCGTGGAGAGTCAGTGAGTCCTGGCAGATGGCCGCGATCTGGCTGGTCGCCCACTCCGGATGCAGCTCCAGCAGGCAGGTAGGCGGGTTGGCAGGGGGAAGTCCGACCGGCAGGATGGCCGCAGCGAGGGCAGCCGGGGGGGCGAAGTGGTCCGCTAGCAACTCCGCCAGGGCCGCCTCGCTGATGCCCAGCGAGATAGCCACCGCGAGGACGGGGTGGCGGTTGACCTTCCTGCCGGTCAGGGTCTTTAGGAGGCGCCAGGCCAGGGGGCCCTTGGAGCGGTTCTCGATGGTGGCGCAGAGGCTCCCCCAGCTCTGGCTCCTTCTGCGCCTGGCCTGTCGTCTGCAGCGGGCATCCGCTCTCCTGTATTCGGTCCAGTGCTCTGCATTGCCCGTCCGGATTGCTCGGCGCTCCACGCGTCGCCTGGACGCACGGAGGTTGAGCAGGAGCAGATCCGGGGCAGGAGTATCGGGCAGAGCAGAGCACTGGACTGTGGCTGCCTGGGCGCATTCCATGATGGCACTCAGGAGGTCACAGCCATCTTCCAACTCACTGCAGCGCTTCCTGAACAGGGACCAGTCTGTGACGTGGTATGTTCGTGACCTCGGCCTTCTCCCACACCCGGGGGTGATCAAGATGGGGAAGTGATCAGATCCCCAAGTGTCGGGAGTTGTAGCCCAGTCATAGGAGCGCTGCTCGGTGGTAAGGGAGAGGTCGATGGCTGTGCTCACCCCACGGCGGACGTACGTGCAGCAGCATCGGCAACACGCAGAACTGTTGTCGACGCCATCGGCGTTTTGCCCGCGTTCGCTCAAAATGCGTGCGGCGTTGGTGACTGTTGCCGGAGCCTCTGATATAAATAGGCACTGCGTGCCGCAGCTAAACGTCGCCTCCCTTCCCTCCCCCTCCCCCACGGCCTCTCCCTCTTCGGAAGAAGGCGCGTTTGCTCTACATACATGGTGATTGTGAAGGAGAACAGAGACGCCTACTTCTGCAGCCCTTAAGTGAGCACGGCGCAGAACGCGCGTTTGTTCTCCGCCGTGCGTTCACTCCCCGTGAAAGACGCGCCCCTCGCGCCCTTTCACTCGAAGATACAGCGTTCGGCGCGCGGCGACGATTTCTTCTCCAAATGACGTCATACGGAACCTCACGGCGACGGCGACGCCGACGGCAGAAATCTGCTTTTGAGTGTCCATATAATTGCTATCGCAATAAAAGGAAAACAAAGAAGAAAGACCACCCACAATCTTAAGCAGGAATGTTTCTCATGATGTTTTCTCACCGTAGTTATTCTTATGAGGTTTTATTGCGATATGTAAGGGAAGAACGTTTCGATGTTTATATACTTTTCGAAAACGGTATTGGTGGCAAGCACTTACCACTAGACGCTGTTGTCGTAAGCGTAACAGCAGGTTGCACAACTGTAGGGCCACTCGAGTGTGTTACGCCAGCTCCGCCATTCTCTACTATATTATCAAAATAAAAATTAGCATTTCATTATTTATGAGCTTACGGACATGTAAAAACTCAAAGCCTTATCTAAATTTTGTGAGAAAAATATGTTTGTCGAATGTATTAAAGAAAAGTTCTTTTGGCATCTTTACATAAAAAAGTTGTCGCAGTTTCACCTGAAAGGCGAAGCATCAATTACGATAGCAAATTTGTAGAGAGCTATACGGAGTAATGATAGTAGCTTTATCAGCTGTATAAACTTGGACATGCAGCAGCACCGGCAACACGCACAACTGTTGTCGACGCCGTCGGCGTTTTGCCCGCGTTCGCACAAAATGCGTGCGGCGTTGGTGACTGTTGCCGGAGCCTCTGATATAAATAGGCACTTGGTGCTGCAGCTAAACGTCGCTTCTCTTCCCTCCCCCTCCCCCCCACGGCCTTTCGTGCGTCCGAAGAAGGCGTGTTTGCTCTACATATATGGTGATTGTAAAGGAGGAAAGAGACGCCTACTTCTGCAGCCCTTAACGCACGCGCAGAACGCGCGTTTGTTCTCCGCGTGGAAGCGCGTCCCTCGCGCCCTTTCACTCGCACATACAGCGTTCGGCGGCGCGCGGCGACGATTTCATCTCCATTGACGTCATACGGAACCTCACGGCGACGGCAACGGCGACGGCGATGGCAGAAATCTGCTTTGGAGTGTCCATATAATTGCTATCGCAATAAAATAAAATTAGTCGATTGGACTGACTTATACTTAATTTTCAACATTTGTTTGAACAGCTTATCGCATATTTCGCACTACAGTTATTTAAAAGTATATCTAACAACTCAATTTGTAAAGTACAAGTGATGCGGACAGGTCAAATAAGAATTGTCAAGGTTATCCTTCATCCAGCATCTTTTTTGGCAGAAGCACGACAGTAAAATTGCTACAGCCATCTACGCGGTTAAATGCGGTTCGCCTGCGATGAAATCATTCTAGTGGCTTCCCTCCTAGATTCAGTGGGTTCTATGCAAACGTTTTCGGTAAAAATGTGGGTACACAAAATGGTCACTTTCAGTTGACAATGCGCAAGATTTAACCTAATAAAGGCACTCACAACCTAATGTGATCAATTTTAGAGCATTTTCAGAGCATTTAGAATTCTTTGCTAGAATTGCGAGATTCAGTGCAATCTATGCGCACTTGTGAGAGCGGTATGGGTACAAATTGATAGGTCGACAACATTGTGTGAAAATGCTATGAAAGAGTGCTATTAAAACAACTGATGTCTGCAAAGATAACAGCCGCCATAACATGGCTCCCAAATGTATTACTACGATTTATTCACGGAAGTACCCCGAAAGTATAGAAAACTGACGTTCGGAGAACAACCTATCGAAGGAATACTAGATGCCGCAGTAATTGTGATTGCTTTAAAACGGTGTAGTTGAAGCACGCCTTAACACAACCATCTGGGCAATGCTCCCAACAGCAATAGATGAAATTAAAGTGAAAAAAAAAGAAACGTTTACAGATATATAAAATCGTTGCTGTTACTTTTAAAAGCAATAGTTTGCGTGTTATATATTGCACTTCATCCAGTAAAATACAGGTACGACCCACTCATTTTGTGCACGCATATTCTGTGCCTTTAGCCACTCATCCATTGCTGAGAATTATATAATTTAACATCTTATTTTCTCATGATTTTTCTCAATATTGACATCCGGAACAACGCAAAACAAGGGTAACACAGCTTTCTGTAATGCCAGAATGGCGTTGAGTGTACCTTAATAAAAAAAAACATGCGGTTGATCCCTCTTATATAGGAATCGGTATAGAACACGAAAGTGAAACGTGTCTTCACAGAAGTAGTGTAATGTTTATTGCACATTGATATATAATGTCTATTGGTGTTTTGTGGCTAAAGCGCCCTTAGGCGTTGATGCACCCACGCTGACGCCTGGTGGCACGTCTCCTCCATCACGACTACCAACGTCGATGACCATGAGCAACCGTCGTGCATATGGAAGCTGCACTACGCTGCACACGCTAGCACAACGCGAAAGACGAAGCACGTAACTGACACACTAATACAACGCGCAAGACAAAGCACGTAACTGAATCGTCACCGAGTCAAATCAGCGCGTACAGCGCGTCGTAATTGCAGCCTCCGCGATCAACTTCAGAAACATTTTCAGAGCTAATTGCGGAGGCCACGCTCCGCTGTGCTGAGTACGGTGAACGCCATCTAGGTGGCGTTTGTAGTGCTTCTTGATGCCAGCGTCCCTTCGAATGCTGGCATCGAGGCGTCGTAGTGCTGAGACCACCGAAGCGTTCACTGTCGGTGCGCGTTAGTGTCATAATGCAGTACTTCTCTTTTCTGCTCGTAGGCGGCGGCACCGCCCCGAGCAAGAGCGCGGGTACACGGAGGAGTGTTAGATATATAAGGCGCGTCTGTGTAGCTCTCTGCAAATGCGTTTGTGGCGCAATGGGTTAAACGCTCGGCGATCTATCGTCGCGGACCGAGAGGTCGTGGGTTCGATTTCCAAATTTTGCATGTTTGTGGAACTTTTTCTTCTGGTTTCTTTCTTTGTATTATGTTCTATGACATATTTCCGTGACGGAAATACGTCAGTGAAGTCTTGGTGGACCCCGGCATAAAACACTTTCGTGTTAAAATATGGCGTGGAACGACTGCTCTCGTGATGTTCCCTCTAAATGTACAAAGTAGAAGTGACGTGATCGTGTGGTAGCAGATCTGAAAGTACGGGCATATGTATATATATATATATATATATATATATATATATATATATATAGTGGGGGAGTGCACTGTCATCATCCGTAGTGAGATGAGCCAGCCGGTGTGCCCTATAAATATAGGCGAGGGCTGCAGGCCTGGAGCACAAATACATGTCGTGCATTACAAGACAGGCAATCTGGGTTTATGTGTGCCTGGTTGCATAAGTGCACAGCTTTCTTCGAGCAAAGATTTTAGCGTCGATGTCAAGATAATGGACACTGGAATGTGTAGAGCTTCATATTTATTGTATTCAGCCTTTTTTCTTTCAAGTGCTTTTTAGTAGAGTGTGTTAAGGTAACCGTTTATTAGAATTTTCACGAAGTATACAAGTTGCAACACTGGGCAAGACCTTTTCAAAGCAAACAAACGGGTGTTTCTTATTATTTATGTACTTCTCTGCACCTACAAACGTACATGAACATGAAATATTATTTTCTATCCGTTTTATCTGAATCGCAAGACGGGCTTCCGCAAGCGCTGGTATGAAAATAATATATAAGCCTCTTTTAGGCACCACAAACAACGTTGGTAATGAAGAGATGAGAAACACTTACCGATCGACGTTGTCAGTACCGGTGCAGGGGAATGGACTCCACCTGCCGACGTAGTTGAAGACGGCTCGCCGGCTGCTTGATCGAATATATTTGTTAAAAATAACAATATTTTATAATAAGGTTGTGATTGTTTGGGCAAAGAGATTGGAGTAAAAATTTGTGGTTAGTGTTGCTAAAACAACATGTCGCTGAGAGTCTTTTTACCGTAAAAATAGCCATTAGCATCGTATATAGATACATGTTTATCAACCAAACAGAGTTTTCTGTCTGGATGCACGCCGCCGCCAGAAAGGGCCATGAAAGGGGAAAGGACCTACGTGCACATCTATTTTTAAGACTTGCTATTATATGCAGACGTAGGGAATATGAGTTCTATTTTTTGTTCACTAGGGTAGTGAATGAGAAGAGACTACTGTGTTTTGTGCATGTATGTTGTTTCACTCACTACTTACCCTCCCCCTCCCCACGCACTTGATTTCCACTGAAATTGAGACAGCAGTGTTATCCTAATACTCGCTGTAATTCTCAAGAAAGAAGAGACGTTAGCACGTTGCTGTGTACCCTGAAGTTTTTTTGCCTAATAGTGTAGATGACGTGCTGTAATAAAAGAAAGGTAGTTTTTCTGTAAAATGCAGTGGGGCTGCGGAACAGTGCGCCATTCCCCTAGGCGAAATACGAGGCCGCTTCTGGCATGTTTCTTTGCGACAAGTCTCACAGATATCTAGCTTTGAACTTACAAAATATGTTGTATCGATATTACAATAGTGAGTAATTGACATAGACAAAGCTTTCTTCATACTATATTTGGCCGTACTTGCTTTTTCATGCATTTTTTTCTCAGAGTGATTAGGGAACATCTTGGAGTGTGGACGCTGTTCTAGTGCGATTTCTATACCTGATGTACTTGTATGCATCTTTGTTAATAATTTACTTGTGCAATATTTACCTTAGCGGCATCCTTATACTCACAAAACATGGTGACCTGTGCTGCTGCGGTGAGTCGTGTAAGCCCAATATGAAAAATATATGTGCTAGTATAGGTACAAAATCTACAGTGATAGTGATGAGACACTTGCCGCTCAGTGTTGGCGATAGAGAGGTAGTTGAAAACGTCCCGCCTGTGGAACCAGTCGAAGATGGTTGTCTTCCTAGGTGAACGACTAGAGTGAGAAGAAAAGCCGTATGCCATAGAATAAGCTGTTATTTATTTTCATTCAAAGGTACATATCAAAATAGTAAATTCATAGTCAGTAGTGCGAATGAAATGTGCTTCACACTTATGAGAGAATGAAATTGCTAGTACCATCGATTTAAATGCCTGTTCGCGAACAAAACCCTCCCTTTCGCGGGCATGCGCACCAGCGGCAATGTGCATCTGTCCTAGTTGTCCCATTCATCTTTAGCAGATGTGAGCGCCACTCGCACCTGACTCTCAAAACGTAAAGTTGAACCACAAGAAAGCGTCATCTGAGGTAACTGAAAGTTGCGACGAAAATAGAAGAGATAAGGAAAGGGATAGATAAGATAGATAGACAGACAGACAGACAGACAGACAGACAGACAGACAGACAGACAGACAGACAGACAGACAGACAGACAGACAGACAGACAGACAGACAGACAGACAGACAGACAGACAGACAGACAGACAGACAGACAGACAGACAGACAGACAGACAGACAGACAGACAGACAGACAGACAGACAGACAGACAGACAGACAGACAGACAGACAGACAGACAGACAGACAGACAGACAGACAGACAGACAGACAGACAGACAGACAGACAGACAGACAGACAGACAGACAGACAGACCGACAGACAGACAGACAGACAGACAGACAGGACAGACAGACAGACAGACAGACAGACAGACAGACAGACAGACAGACAGACAGACAGACAGACAGACAGACAGACAGACAGACAGGACAGACAGACAGACAGACGACAGACAGACAGACAGACAGACAGACAGACAGACTATAGATAGATAGAGAGAGAGAGAGAGATAGATAGATAGATAGATAGATAGATAGATAGATAGATAGATAGATAGATAGATAGATAGATAGATAGATAGATAGATAGATAGATAGATAGATAGATAGAGCGCTCCGAGGATGGTTGTGTGATGTGGTGGCGTGTGCCCTTGCGAACATGCACTATACCCAAGTTAAGATTGTGGCTAGCATCATCTCCAACCAATCTGCTTGGCCGGTAGCCATTTCATGCTTACTTCTACTCTCGATTACGAATGAGCCAACATTATTTTAAGCACTAGCCCACTCATAGGAAGCAAATACTATTTATAATACATTGCTGTCGAATGTACCAAGATGAGCAATGAATAACAGACATTTCAGCGCCTAAAGATAAATCTGTAACACCTTAGAATAGACAACAGAACAAGAACGACGCTGACTTTCATTTCTTTGGTAATAGGTTAGTACGTGTTCCTGCAATGCAGTCTTTACCATCTTCCTCTGAGGTGCTTTTTTCTAAGCGCAGGAAATGTCTTTAACATATACGTGCCACACAGAGCAGTTTTCTCCCCTAAGTGCTTCTCGCAAGACAGATAAACGTGTTATTGTCCGCCTCAAAGTTTTGCTCGTGGCTTCCGCCATTTGCACTTACCAGCTGGGGCTGCTGGCACCGCTGTTGCAGGAGAACCTCCGCCCGTGGACACACCTGAATATGTTTCACCTACAGTGAGTTCATTGTAGTGCATTTTTCTCTTTATCTAGCAAAATTAAGGCCGTATAAACTATACTGACTCTCTAGCTCCATGTACCAATTTTTAGGGCAATATGTTTAGCCACTAGCACACCCGTAGACGCAAATACTATTGATTAAGCATTTCTGGTGAATGTACCAATATTGCCGAGGAATTTCAGACATTTTCAGCAACTAAAGAATAACTGAAACACTTTAAAAAAAGAAAAGACAATAGAAATAGAACGACGCTGACCATCATGTCACCGGTAATGGTATGTTGAAATTACTGCAATACAGTCGTTACAGTCTTCCTCTAAGTTGCTTTTTTTCTGCCTAAGCTGGAGGAAGTGTCTTTAATATATATGCACCACTTATACTAGTATGCTCCACGAAGTGCCTCTTGCAAGACAGATAAACGTGTTAGTGTCCGCATCAAAGTTTTGTTCGTGGCCTCGGCCATTTGCACTTACCAGCCGGCGCTGCTGGCAGCGTTGCCGCTGCAGAACCTTCGCCCGTGGACACAGTTGAAGATGTTGCACCTGCAAGAAGTTCTCTGTAGTGCATTTTTGTCTGTATCTAGCAAAATTTGGGGATGCATTAGGTGAAAATACTTATCTGAGATGATAGCAGCATGTTATCTGGTTTTGGGATATATTTACCTTATAGCCGCGCAGAGATCGGAATATCAACAACATTACAGTTTTTTTCAAACATGAAGTTATCCTTAGCATAAGTGGAATTTAAGCGTAACACGTAAATTCTACTGTTTTGGAGCCACCAGTGAAATCTGAAACCAAAGGAAAGGTCGCCGATCCCCATTCTTATTACAGCCAGCCAACGTGCTTATAGAATTCACGCAGAAAACCGCTGTTTGTACAGAAGCAGTCATAACAGATTTCTATGAGGCTTAAACTGTTAGCGCATACCTTGTTGTTTCGAACAGTGTAGCCTCTCTTGAATAATATTGGGTAAGTGCATGATTCGTTGCTATCCGCTCAAGATATAACCATATGAGTAGTCGCGTGTTTTTTTTGTTTTCACAGCAAACTTAACAAATACTTGTTGCGTTCGTGTTTTTGTCTGGCAGAAATAGTGCCGCAAAACATGGCAATGACTAGTTAAAATGCGTATTTGCAAATATGTTGTGTTCTTGCCCTGAGGTTGCTCAGCACAATTTACGCCGGCAGCATTTAAACGGCTCATCTGGCTCTGTCCCACTTGTGACGCTGACGGTTGTAGTTCTCAACGGTATTCTGTCATTGTCGGACTGTATCCTTATGTTAAGCTTCACCATAATCATACGAAAAACATTGTTAGACATTGTCACCTCATGGCTATAGTACAGCACACACTCAGATTGTTACAAACTCGGTTCTATAGAGCGGCATTTTCGCCCACACAGTGGTGCGAATGAACATATGTCTGTTCAACGTGGCCAAAGAACACGTTATAATTTGCTTCTTCAATGCTACATGACGTATTTACGGAGATCTAAACCGGATTATATTCTACAACCGTCGTTGAATTGGGAACGCAGGCAATATAAAAAATAATTTGTTCGGTTGTAATGCGAAACCAAAATGATATTCTATTGCAAAAAAGGCAAATTCATAATATTGCCGAGCCTGTACTCCGATGTGTCGGAGTACAGGCGCGGCAAGACCGTTGTGCCCCGAACCGTGATCACCTGTCGACCAGCCAAGCAGCTTCGCCACGTTGTCGCTTGCAGTCCCCGTCACCTGTGCGTTACACTTCCCCAAACCGCCAGAGTGCCGCGGACGTCGTCAGGGGTGGTCGTTCCATTAATCTGCACCGGGGAAACTAACAGCAGCGACCTCCGGCGGGAAGGTTGCTATACGAACGATATTATGGTCTCAGAGGATCCTCACAAGCTTGTGCCACGCCTCACGATTTTCTTTATATGCTGTATACCCGTAAATAAAACACAGATTTCGGTTGTAATTGTAAACATTTCGAAGCATTAACCAAAGATTTCAATGAGAATTCTGCTAGCCAATAGTGTTGGTTGCATTATCTGGAATTGTAGTCCTCATATGCTGACAGAAAATGACAACTTGGACGCGTTATTTGCTTTGAATATATTTTCTTTATGTGCCTTTTCAAACCCCACAACAAAAAAGGGTTAGCAACAATACACGTAGCAGTCATGAGTTAAAGGAAGCCCAGTCTTCGTATACGTGATTGTGATTTATCGCAAATGAGTAACGAGAAAATAATGTAAATGAAAGTATCCGACAAAATATATCTTACGCTCTTGATGGCGCACTGCACATTTCTGCATTTACTCTCAATTTAGCGGCCATCAACTTCAACTTAAAGAAGAAAGTTTAAAGAATGTCAAAAATTAGTGCAGGTTACACGCATTCCTGAACTGAAAAATAAACACAAACGCACCAGAAAACCAGGGTTTCAATTCAAAAGTAATAGGCGTTTCATGTATTTGCTAGAACACCTTTCAAGTGCGTTCAGAGAGGGAATAACGAAAAAAAATGTTTCACATTTGCGCAGCAGCGAACTCTCGGTGTATACTCCATGCACCGCTACAAAACCTGCTCTTGGGCATTATGTCCTGCGCATTCATGGCCGGTGAATCGTGGACTATTGAAATGTAGTTTGGGCTATTAAGCGGCCGTGTGGGGTCTTCTCTACTCCTTTCAGGTTTGTGTGTTCTGCTGTGAGGCAGTACCCTACTACATTTTTCTGTTCGCGTATACAAGTAATACGCAGCAATGCTTTGCTATGATACTGTGAGAATCCGTACTTCTCTTTGTGGCAAGTCCTAATAAAAATAAACTTGGCACTATGTGAAGTTTATTAGCTTATCCGACTCCGCTCAGGAATATTCCTCTCTGAGGATATTTTTCTCACCAGAGTTCTTATAAGCCTTTATTACTTGCAAAATATAACAGAATACCTTTTCGATGTATATATACTTTTCAAAACGGCATTGGTGGCAAGCACTTACCACCAGACGCCGTTGTCGTAAGCGTAACTGCAGGTCTCTCAGCTGGATGGCCACTCAAAGATGTCTCGCCAGCTCCACCATTCTCTGTAATATTAACAAAATGAAATTCAACATTTCATTTCATTACTTATGAGCGTACTAAAAGGTAAGCACTAAAAACATGATCTAAATGTTTTGATGAAAATGCGTTTGTTGAATATACTAAAGAAATGTTCTTTGTGTATCCTAACAGAAGGACTAAAATTGGTCGATTGAACTGAGATATAGTCAATTTTCAACATTTCTTTGATCTGCTTATCGGATATCTTGCTTTACAGCAGTTTCAAAGTATATCTAACAGCTAGATTTGTAAAGTACAAGTGATCCGGACTACAGGTGGACAAATAATAATTGTCCACCTTATAATTCTTACAGAATTTTTTGGCACCAGCACCAGAGTTAGAATTGCTACGACCGTTGACCCGTTAACCAGAAGTGACGTGAACATGTGGCAGCAGATATGAAAGTAGGGGCATGTTTATTTATTTATTTATTTATTTATTTATTTATTTATTTATTTATTTATTTATTTATTTATTTATTTATTTATTTATTTATTTATTTATTTATTTATTTATTTATTTATTTGCGGGGGAAAGTGTCGCTATCGTTACAGAGAGGCGCCAGCTAATGTGCCCTAAGAGTTGAAGCATAGGTTGCAGGCCTGGAGCACAAATTCTGGTCAACAAGACAGGCAAAGTTTGTTTCTGTGTGGCTGGTCTCACAACTGCAGAGCTTTCTCGTCGTAAAGATTTTGGGCACTGAAGGCACAATAATGGGCACTTGGAAAATGTAGAGCTTCCTATTTGGTATATTCAGCCTTACTGCTTTCAAGTGCTTTGAATGGATTGTATTAAGCCAACCGTGTAGAATTTTGGCACTATTCAAGCAGCTGACATGCCGCACCGCTGGTCAAGATCATTTCAAAGCATAGATATGCGTGTTTTTGTTATTTTATGTACTTGTCTCCACCTCCAGCAGTGCCCGATCATGCAATATTTCCTCTACCAACAGGGGCTGTATCGCTACCCGGGATCCTGCAAGCGCTGGTAGGAAAATATACATATAAGCTTCGTGTAGATGCCAAAAAAACGGTGGTAATGATGAGCAACACTTACCGGTCGATGTTGGCAAAGTCGTTACAGGTGAAACTAGCCCACCTGCGGATGTAGTTGTAGATGTCTCACCAGCTGCTTCACCCCATATAGTGATTGAAGTAAAAATAATTTTTCATAATGAGGTTGTGATAGTTTAAATAAACGAGAACATTGAAGTGAAAATTGGTTGAAAAGTAACCAAAACCTTGATATTAAAACGCCGGAGTACTGTAAAAGAATGGGTCGTGGATAAACTTTCCTGAATCTCTAGCTTGATATACAAATTTTTATAGCAATATCTTAAAGCACTAGCACACTCGTAGAAATCAAATAATATTGAATATACAATTCTGGGGAATGTTGCAAGGTTGCTAAGGAACTTTAGACATTTTCAGTGCTCAACAAAAAACTAAAAGACGTCACAAAATATATAGAACAGAGCAAAAACGACAATGGCGTTGTCTCATCGCTAATGGTGCGTACAACTTACTGCACTGCAGCCTTTACACTTGCCTTCCAAGCTGTTTTTTTTTCTGCGTGAGCGCAGAAAGTCTTAATATATATACGCACCCCCTAGCCTAGTTTTCTCCACTAAACACCTTCGCCAAGACAAATAAGCTTGTTAATTTCCGCATCAAAATTTTGCTCCTGGCCTCTGTCATTTACACTTACCAACCGGCGCTGCTGGCGCCGTTGCTGCAGAAGAGCCTTCGCCCGTGGACACAGCTGAAGATGTTGCACCTGCAAAAAGTTCATTGTAGTGCATTGCTGTGTTTATTTAGCAAATTTGAGGATAGCAAATACATGTCTTTATGTATCATATGTTGATACCAATGAACAAAACTATCAAGTAATTATATGCAGTGCCGTAGGTACAAGGATGCTGGTTTTTTTTTTACGTTTGTTTAAGCCGTGGACGTGAGCTTCATACCACGAAAAATAAGACTTTCCCACTTAGCGTGGTCGGAATATCCACTCATATTCACAATTTCTTTGCGCTGATAGAGCTCACCTCACCAATTTCGCACATATTCCATTGGGGAACAACATGCACTAACTGCCTATGCAAAAGGAAAAAATAAGTAATAGTTCGAAAAAAAGTTTTTTATTTTATTCAAAGGTTCCTGCTAGCATAAAAATGTTCTTGAACTGCTTCGGTGTGCATGTTTTGCCCACCGAATGCCAAGAAATTTAACCTCCTGATATAGTCCAACAACGACATTGCAAACACGGACACACGAAAATATAGGAACTGTAACGCTGTCACCTAAATTGCCCTGCAAGTCTGTCATTTGTAGATGCCATACGCAAATAAATTCGATACTTAGTTCGGGTTAACCTAGTAAACTAAGCTAAACATTGCTGCGGCCGGGCATCTCCTATCTTACATGATGTGGGACTACGAGTACCATTTTAGGATTTCGCACAAATGCGAACAGAATGCAGAACTGAGTTTGTGTCAATCTATTCTGCCAGCCTTCCGTACGGTGGTGAGCATTTCTAACTTCGCATTATTTTTACGAAAGCTGACTTCTTTACTAGTGTGAGACGATGCCCTCTTCCAGTGCGGCCCAATTTATTTTTCTTCCAGAAGCAATGCATGAAAAAATCACATCATCTTATCGTCCACTCACTCACACATACAGAAGCAGTACCCATCATTGCAAATTCTGACTCTTTCTTACTCTGTATAGCAGGGTGACTATAGTGTGGCTCAATACCACAGAGCGGTTTCACGCTGCACATATAAGAAAAATTAGTAGCGCATGATCTGAAGTGGTGACATCTCTTCGTGCATTTAACGCGTTTACTTCTTTCAATAATTTTGCGTTGACGCTAAATGTATGCAGGGTTTATGGAATAAAATCGTAAGAACAAAAGGCTACACGAAACGGTATATTGTAATCGGCAAAACTTGAATGCATCCTGCCTTAGAAATCTCTGGAGGTGGTGATCACAGAACGGCAGGACCATTTGCTGCTGTAATTCTGCAGGCTACATGATATATACGAGTATATGGCTTTGCCAGGACCATGTGCCAGCCTGCATTAGTGGTGGATGGTATAAAAGAGTGCGCAGCTTCGCAGCTCCACCAGGAATAGACTTTCGAGCATCAAGAAGTATCGCGACCGTGTACCTTAATAGCGGCTTTTGCATTGGCTTGTGCTTATAAAGTTTGCTTATAGTTATAAAATTTGATAATTTAGTGGAAGTTCCTCGTCTTTATTCGAGTCTGCAACTTGTCCTCACTTGCCTAAATCCGTTTTCATAGCAATACAAATATTCTGTCAGCGTCCATGCCATCAGTATAGACCATCGGATTTATTATGCAAGAATAAGGTGTGTAGAGAAAGAAGCAGGCTTTTATACAGGCAAATATTAGATGCGGTTGCAATCTTAGGGCCTTGCCGCCTGAAGCTGGGGATGGCTCCGTCTGAGGTGTTTTATGTGCTTGACCACTGGACGCAGTCAAAACTATTTCTACAGCAGTGAGGCTACTTTAGTGGAGTTTCTGGCCTATATAGTGAAATCAAAGCTAGCTTACCGTAAAAATGCAAAAGTGCAATCCCGAATGTTATACGTCCGTAATTGTATTAACACGTACCACCAGGTACTGTTGGCGCCAGTGGCTTCGCGCCTGCAGGCACCACGCCTGCAACCTCGGCAGCAGTGGTGTTTGCGTTTCCAGTACCACCTGTGTTTCAAGAATGACATAAGCTTTAAGATGTACATTTCACTAGTACACGCATAATCATAGGGAGCTCATTGACAATGTACAATATTGTTGTCGTGCTTGCCTTATCTTTAAATATATACGTTTGTATATGTTAACACAGCACAACTTGATGGTGTCTAGTTTATATTTACATTCCATTACTTATTTCTAACAATCTCGACTTTGTTTCAATACGTATGCTCTTTTTCCTATATGTGTGCTTCACTTCTCCGCTTCTATGGTCGTCAGTCTCCACTTACTCCTTCCCCATCGAATATCATTACCTTCCTTTTTGCTACTTGCATATGCTTCCCTATATTTGCATACAGATAAATTAGAAGAATAAGATCATTAATAACAAGCGCTAATAACAATCGTGTGCTGATATAGGCACCATCGTCTAGGAAAAATCCTCTTTTGTCGCAAGAAGTTAAAAACTAAGGCAGGCTTTTCTGACAGCGAATCTGTTCAATCATCTATAAAAAGTTTAATGAAAGTAAGTAAATGAAACAGTTGTACTTGCTTTACATTTCTGGAAAAGGAGGCTTCACTACAATGAAGGAAAACCACGGTGCCGATTTAAAAGTTTCAGGTCTCGTTCGCAATACTAAAGAAATACATTTCATGTGCGTTTAAGAAGTGCATCTCAGCAAAAATGAAAAAAAAAGTGGCTTTAGTTTCGCTGTTTTGAGAACAATACCTTCAAGTCGAACACAATATTTTACTCATTCCAGATCTATATAAAGGCGGTACACGGAGATCATTACTACCCGCGCTTGTTGTGCCACAGCTTAAAACTGGGGAAACCAAGCTAATGAGTAATGGTATTCAACGAGGGTCAGAGTACTTGCGAAGTATTATAAGTGCATTTGCCCAACCAATGTTCAGGGATGGTACCACAAGCGACAGGAGCTATGCGGTATGAGATACGCGTTACAATCACTGAACATCGTGACTCCCCTTATAGTCGGCGCATGTGGTCGAGCCGTGGCTGAGCAGCAGAGAGGATGTGATGGTTTCTTTGATAAGACATATGTGTGATGCTGTGGTCTATGCTGGCGCGCGGCATGTTTTATTTCTGCTATGAGTCGCCCCTGTTCTCCGATGGCTAAAACATGCTAATATATGTCCTTGTTATAGTATTCACGGGTACATCCCCTTTTAACAGCAGCAAGTAAGTGAAATGTCATTTCTCGGCATTATACTTTGAGAGACGCTGTGTACAATCTGCATGGTGATGTCAAACTGCAGAATTTTGCGTAATAAAATAAATTGCATAAGTTTGCAATCACCCTAGTTTGCACTTTCCTTCACTAAGGAAATCTGTTCTTCTTAGGGCCCATCTGCCGCCTTACATCCGTACAGTAAATGAATCCAGATGAACTTCCTTAAAAATACCGTTTCATTACTTTTCGCTTATGTAAGGGCATGCACAAATTATAATCACAAACCGAAATAATTCGGGATAGTAGTACAATGTTGGCCTGCAAACAAGCAATTATGCAATGTCCTAGAGCACACACAATAATAAAACAAATGTGAGAAAGTCCGAATGGTACTTCACTATTGGTAAGCGCCAGGTTGCGTTGAAATTCTTTCGCCGGGCCCTCCGAAGCACAAGCGTAGAATTGGCTTGACGCCAGTGTCCTGCCCCCGCGTCACGTCAAGTGACGAGTGTCCGACCGGACCGGGTCATTCTTAAAATCTAAGTCTTCGTGTCATGCTTATAATCGGAGCCACAACCAGGCATCTTTTCCCGCATTATATTCATCACTCTTAAAATATTTTGCACTTTTTGGGGCTCATCTTGTCCCACACCGATAATCGTCATCTACCTTGCCCGCGTTTCCTTTCTTTAACGCTGCGAGCCCGGTACTTCCAGGTCACAAACGGCATGAGCGTTATAAGCTTGACATAGCATTGTCGAATGGAATGTAGCAAGCACGTAGTTTTCCAGAAAGGAAACGCCAGCAAGGCAGCTGCCGGTAATTTTTGTGGGACAAGATAACCCCCAAAGGGTGCAAGCTTTTTAAGTGTAAGAGATTCCGTGGTTGGTGCGACGGGAGAAATTGAGGCGGTGCGAAATTTAACTTCTCATGCTGGTAAGCGTCATTAACACGACATTTTATTGGGTCAGCTAGTGCGTAATGAGAGATTTTGCTATCGAAACGTAGCGTGAGCATGATAGAAAGCTCGCAAGCGATCGGACTTATTTGAATGTTTAGAACCACTCGGTCTGTTCAGTTGTTACGCCTGTTGCTCTCAGATATTTTAAGGTTTTTGTACACTCTGAATGTTGGCGCTCATACACATATTTAAAGCACAAGACATAGGCTTCCTCTACCCCTGGTGGCAGCCCACGGGTAAACTTTTTGTGGGGGTTGTGTACAACTAAAATGTGAAAGCATTTTCCCCATTATTATTATAAGTCTCTAATGATTGAATCGTTTGTAAAAGCAAATTTGATCCAATACAGATGCAGCACATAAATAAAAGTTGACAGTCACTCCAGCATACGCTAAAGAGGACGAAGGCGTAAGCCTGCGAGCTGACGACACATTATTAAATTACTCTGACGTTCTGATTCGAATGCATTGTTACTTCCTATTTCTTGTTTTCACTTGTTCTCTTTTTCGGTCGCCAAGACATCGCCACTGGCTCTGCGTGGTTATTGGTTCGTTAGAAAGGACGTGCTCTTTCCTTCTTTTGTCTACTTTCTTGCTGCACTGGCAAGAATGAGAGGGGCATTGAAAGGCACATTACACAAACACACAGCGCTAACTTTCAACAGATGTATTTTCAGTTGCCGCATGCGGACTTATACTCCTCAAAACGTCATACGACACGTGTCAATTGCTCGGCAAATATGAACAAAACCGAGAAAACCACACATAGACACTTTTGTGGCCACATTGAATATTTAGAAGGGTGTCCGTTGAACACGAACACAGCTAATCGAGCTCTTTTATTGTTAAAGAGATTGAAGGCTTACTGGCGCATGCGTCATTAAGTGTGACTATGTTCGTAGCTTCCATAGTCCTATGCAACTTGCTTCTACTCATGATAACAGTTTTTTAATGTGTCTAGACGTCGCGTGAGACGTCACTTGAATTTTAGTGCCATAACGCCTGACGGACGTCGGATTTTGAGACCCGTGCGCCATGAAAGGCTTTCGCCCTAATAACAATGGCAGCCGTCCAATGTCAAAGGTGGCTGTAGACTACTGACAAACATTCCGAGTTCGCCGTGAATGTTTATTTGAAAGTATGCATTATAGGTTATTAAAATACACTATATAATCATCAAAAATGTTTGGCGACAAGGGCATTCTCTTCACTACACGTCTTATTAACACGAAAGTGTTTTATGCCGGGGTCCACCAAGACTTCACTGACGTATTTCCGTCACGGAAATACGTCAGCTTACAATGTACACGAACATAATACAAAGAAAGAAACCAGAAGAAAAAGTTCCACAAACATGCAAAATTTGGAAATCGAACCCACGACCTCTCGGTCCGCGACGATAGATCGCCGAGCGTTTAACCCATTGCGCCACAAACGCATTTGCAGAGAGCTACACAGACGCGCCTTATATATCTAACACTCCTCCGTGTACCCGCGCTCTTGCTCGGGGCGGTGCCGCCGCCTACGAGCAGAAAAGAGAAGTACTGCATTATGACACTAACGCGCACCGACAGTGAACGCTTCGGTGGTCTCAGCACTACGACGCCTCGATGCCAGCATTCGAAGGGACGCTGGCATCAAGAAGCACTACCAACGCCACCTAGGTGGCGTTCACCGTACTCAGCACAGCGGAGCGTGGCCTCCGCACGTCTTTATTTTACCTTTCTTTGCGAAATTGGAAGTACGCTCTTACCTTCCGCCACTGTCGTCGTTGACGTGGTTTCGGACCCTGTGCCTGTAGCACCAGTTGACGATGTCACTTCTGTTACACCGTGCTCTATAATAAGAAAATAAAATTTAAGGTTTGTTTTATTTCTTGCATTTTCTAATGACAAACACGGACAGTTGAAAGTAAGTTGCGCAAAATAAATATATTTTTAAATACCGAGAAGATGGTTTTTCGCCTATGCTACTAGGTGAAAAAGCCACTGTGGATTGCATTGCTTTCTACTTATACATCATTACTAGTTTAATAAACACTTCACAGCGTAGTCTTTTATTAGTGTATCGAACTGCGAGTGTAAAGGCTACAAGTACCTCTAACACTGAAAGCTGAAATTGCGCACATTTCCATTGACATAGCGTACTTTTCTCTAATAACTACGTACACAGCAGGAAACCTCAAATACTTTTATTTTCTCCTGATTTTCCTCAAGACTTACTTCCGGAACCACGCACAACCAGCGCAACACCCATTCCCGTAACGGCATAATGGCATTGGGAGTGCCTTAAATAAAAAAAAAATGTCAGCGTTTCGCCCGAAAAGCGAAGCATTAAAAATTGCGATACAAATTAGTAGAGAGCTATCCGGAGTAGGGATAGTAGTTTTATCGGCCGCATGAACTTGGACACATTCGCTAACTAAATTAATTAAAAAGCGTGGTGTCAGCGTGCACAAACATGCATGGATAGATCACACACTATAACCGCTGACAAGCACTGTAAAAACGCTGGCACGCGCAAGCGCCGCCTCCGCAGCGAGCGGCAGTTCGTGCGGTCTATCAACGGAAACTGAGAGGCGAAAGCACAGCGCATACGAAGGTCAGAGCCTTGTGGTGATCGCTTTGGTGCGCGCGACAGGCCGCACCGACGCAAAGTACAAGTGGGCAGTTGTTGGCAGAGTAAAAGCTGCCCCCCCCCCTCCCTCCTGCGCTGCCTTTCCGCTTTCCTCCTTTCGCGCGGGAGATTAAGTCGCCAGTTCCCAAAAGACGCATTCGGTGCCGCAGCACAGCGTCGCCCCCCTTCGCGCGATGGAAGAAGCGGCATTTGCTCTTCGCCGTGCGTTCGCTCTCCGTGAAAGCGCGCGTCCCCCGTGCGCTTTCACTCGCACATACGGCGGGCGGCGATGATTTCATCCCCCTTCGAATTTATACGGAAGCTCACGGCGCTGACAGCGACGCCTACGACATAAATCCGCTTGAAGTGTCCATTTAATTGCTATCGCAATGAAAAAAAAAAATGCGTAGAATGACTGCTCTTGTGATTTTCCCTCTAAATGTACAATAGAGATGCGACGTAAAATGTGGCGGCAGATCTGAAAGTGAGGGCATATATATTTATATTAAAGGAGGAGAGAGCTGTCGTTATCCGCAGAGAGAGCAGCCAGGTTGTGTGCCCTATAAATTGATGCGCGTGCTGCAGGCCGGGCGCACAAATACCGGTCGAACACTACAAGACAGGCAATTTGTGATTCTGTGTGGCTTGTTTCACAAGTGCAGAGCTTCTCCTCGTAAAGATTGTGGCATTGATGGCACTATTATGGACACTTGGAATATGTAGAGCTTCCTATTTAGTGTACTCAGCCTTATTTCTTTCGAATGCTTTTCAGTAGAGCATAATAAATGAACCGTTTAGAACCGTTTAGACCATTTCAAAACATAAAAATGCATGCTTTTTTACATTTTATGCACAGCCGCCCTCAGAATATTTCGAAACAGAAAAATTGAGAATAAGTGAAATTTTCTCGCTACTTCACTACAGAGTATGAAATGTTTGCTTGCCAGGAATGTGATGATAGTACAGAGAAGTATCAACTCTACCGTCCGATTAAAGGACCTGTGCGTAGGCTGTGATGAAATTTAGATTTTACTCGTATCTCGTGTTCCGAAAGCTTTTAGGGAGGGTGTACTTGTCTTCACCTCCAAATGCACATGATCCTTCAATGTTTACTCTACCAGTATGGACTGTATCGCTACACGGGCTCCTACAAGCGCTGGTATTAAAAAAATATAAGCTTGTGGTACGCACCACAAATATCGAATGGTAATGATGAGGAACACTTACCGATCGATGTTGTCAATCCCGATGCAGGTGTAACCACCCCACCTGTGGACGCAGTTGAAGTTGGCTCGCCGGTTCCTTGACACAATATAGTGATTGGAAAAAAGAATGTTATTTATAATGAGATTGTAATTCCTTGGGGAGACAAAGAGATTGAAGTGAATACTGTTATAGGGCTGCTAACAAATGTTTTTCACATTTTTGGGGGGAAATATAGCGATCATCACCTTATATAGATACATGTTTGCCAACGAAACATAGGTTTGTGTATCGATGCGCGCAGCCGCCATAAAGGGCCAGGAAAGGGGAAAGGACCTACGTCACATTTATTTGGAGACGTATTGCTGATACATGTAGACACAGGAACTTGCGTTTCATTTTTGTTCCATAATGCAATGAATTTGAAGAAGAGACAACTGCATATTGTACATCTATATTGTGCCGCTCGACTTCTGACCACCCCCCATCCATGTAATTTGCGCTGAAATTGAGAAATGAGTTCTATCCTTATGCTCTATGCAATGCACACGGATGAGTCGACGTTAAAAGGTGACTGTGTACCCTAAAGCTGTGGCTAAATTTATTAGTGTAGCCGACGCACTGTACTCAAGAAAACAAGCTGGTTGTTCTATAATATGCAGCAGTGGCGGTGGATCAGTGCGCCGTTCCCCGAGGGGAAATATGATGCTGCTATGGCATTTTTTCTCGGCAGCTAGTCGCGCAAATGTCGAGAATTTTGCGTATCAAATAGGTTTCGTCGATAGTAGAATAGTCACAACTTGACGTAAAGAAAGCTTTCTGCGGATTACATTGGGCCTCATTTTCATTTTTCAGTGTTATTTTTCTGTGGGTAATTAGTGAACCTTGAGGAGTTATGTTCTAGGGGGATTTCTATATCTGATGTATTTGTATGCATCCCTGGTAATAATTTGGTCATACAACACTTACATTTCCGGCATCCTTGAAGTCAGAAAACATGGTCGCCTAGATTGACACGGTGGCCCGCGCAATCTTATTACGAAAAACTCATGGGCTCGTATAGGTACAACAATTTACTCTGAAAATGATTTAAAACACGTGACGCTCAATATTGACAATACACAGGTAGCTGAAAGCGCTTGCCTCAGAGCCAGTTGAATATGGCCGTCGTCCTAGATGAACCACCATTAGGTATTATTTTTTGCCTAAAATGTACATTAATATAGTAAATTTATAGTCAGTGGTGCGAACAAAATTTTCTTCAAAACTCCTCTCAGAAATTGCGAGGACAATCAATTTAAATGCTCGTTGGCGAGAAAAAACCCTCTTTCGTGGCCGTGCGCACCACAGGCAATGCGCACCTTCCAAGTCCTAATTTCTCCATTGATATTTACCAGGTATGAGCGCCCCTCGCATTTGACTCTCACAACGTAAAGTTGACCCACAAGAAAGCATCATGTGAGGTTGGTTAACATTGTGACATAAATAAAAGACTGAAGGAAATATGAGGAGACTACAGTGAGGACATTCTATGGTAGCTTTTGAGATGACCTGCTGAATAGGCATTGGATACTGCATTTATCACCTGTTACTAACTCTACAATTATCTAAGTCTGCGAACATGACATTGCATATATTACAAGAAACATTTATTTGCGCACAGTATAAAATATCTAAATAAAGCCTATTTGGAAACATTTATAACATTAACGCTTTTGCTTACTGTTACTCGCTTAAATGGCAATACATATGACAATAGCTTCACAGTGAGGCAAGTCGCTTCCCTACCAAATCTATAAAACTACAATCCTTTTAGTATGTAAAGCAATCTGACCACGTCTGTTAGGATAAAATGATACTAACGGGCTAAATTATTTCCGCAAAAGACAATTTGAAAAAATAATGACTCCCTTAAATTGCCACATTGACCCGCAAGCATTGACCTACATGCTAATACCCACAAGGTGGAGTTTTAACAAATGGCATTACGAGGTGCTGAGCTTCGTACATTTGACAGTCGGCCCAGCCACCGTATTCACTCGCAAATCTCTAGAGGTATAAAACCCCATCTTTATCATCTCGGCCTGCCCCATTATTTACTCTCATGATTCCGAAGTACTCAGAAGAACTTAGAAGAACTAGAAAGTAGCCAACAATGATATTCGAACGTGTGAGTACTGCAATGGAATGGGTCTTTGTTAAACTGTACTGAATCTCTAGCTTAGTACAACAATTTTTATGGCATGATGTTTAGGCACTAGTGGACTCGCAGAAAACAAATACTTTTGATTATACATTTATGGAAAATTTACCAAGATTGCCAAGGAATTTGATACATTTTCAGCACATAAAATGAAATTGATACACCTTAGTAAAAGAAAAGACAAAGGAACAAGAACGACGCTGACCATCATCTGATCGGTAATGGTTCGTACAAATTACTGCAGTGCGCACTTTACGGTCTTCCTCTAAGCTGCTTTTTATTCTGCCTAAGCGCAGGCAACGTTCTTGTATATATGAGCCACGTAGCCTACTTTCTCCACGAAGTTTTTCTCGCAAGACACATAACCGGGTTAGTATCCGCATCAATCGCTTGCTCGTGACCTCTGTCATTTGCACTTACCAGATGGCACTGCTGGCACCGTTCCCGCAGGAAAAACTACACCCGTGGACACAGCTGAAAGTGTTTCACATATGATAAGTTAACTGTAGTGCATTTTGTCTTTATCTAGCAAATTTAGGGAGGTATTAGGTAAACGTACTACATGAGATGATAGCAGCACGTCAGCTTATTTTGGGATATATATGAACAACCGCAGAGTTTTTGTCAAATCTGGGCTTATCCTTAGCATAAAAGGATCTTTAGCATAATACGCATATTCTGCTGTTTAAGGAGCCATAGTTGGACATTTGGAATGAAAGAAATGGTTGCCGATTCCCAATCCTATTTCAGGCCAGCAGCGTACTTTTAGAATGTCAAGCAGAAAAACCGCTCTAAGCACCGAAGTAGGCATCATGGATTTCTATGTGGTTTTATTTGCTAATGCATAACTTGCCGTTTCAGACAGTCCGGCCTTTCCTGAATAATAACGGGTTATGCATAAGATATAGCATTATGAGTAGTCGCATGTTTTTTTTTTTTCGCAACAAACTTATATAGCAAATACATGGTGTGCTCGTGTGTTTGCCTGGCGGGAATGCTGCCACAAAGCTTGGCAATTCTGTCATGAAGAGTTAAAATGCGTGTTCGCAAATGCGCTGTGCTGTTGCGTTGAGATTGCTCAGCTGAATTTCCTGAAGCAGCAGTTAAAAGCTAGAAATGGTTGTTTGTCACTTTTAACGGTGACGGTTGTCGTTGGCGACATAATTGTGCCATTGTTAGGTTACTTCTCATGTTATGCTTGAGCATAATATTACAAAAAAGCAAGGCTGTACCACATTGGCACTGCATGGCTAGTACAGCACATAGTCCTAAAATTGCAAACTCGGTTATATAGAACATAATTTTCTTCCACGCAGTTAGGTGAATGAGCGCATATCTTGACCGTAGCGTTGCCTAGCGTGGCCAAGTACCACATCACAATTTATTTCTTGAATACTACATGCCGTACATATCGAATCTACGCCAACTTCAATCCTACGACAATCCTTGAATTCAGAACGCATGAAAAATTAATTTAAAAAAAGAAGAAATCTTGACGGCATTATTTGCCTTGAATAATTTTCCTCCGTGCGTATTCTCAGCCTACATAACATAAAATGTTAGGAACAATACATATAGCAGTCATGAGCTCCGACAATATCCGACAAATTATACTTTACGCTCTTAACTGCGCAGGGCACATTTCTTCATTTAGGCTTGATTTTGCGGCCGGCGCCTTATACTTGCAAAAGAAAGTTTGAAGAATGTCAAAAAGGAAAATATTTGCAGGTTACAAGCATTCCTGAAGTGTAAAATAAACGCCCATACATCAGAAAACCACGGTTTCAATTCAAACGTAGTACGTATCTCATGTATTTCCTAGAATACCTTTCAAGTCCGTTCAGAGAGGATATCAGGAAAGAAATGTTTCACATTGGCACAGTAGCTAACTCGCGGTGTATCCCCCATGTACTGCTATGGAACCTGTTATCGGGCATTATATAAGTCCGCCAGATTCATGACCAGTGATTTGATGAAATTGGATACCGTCGTCCTTTCGCAAATGGTGAAGCGCAGCCTCTCTCCACGCTCTCGTAAACGAGCATGTTTTTCTGTAGACCATGAAGAGCTCGGGCAATTCAAAGGCCGGGAGTGGTCTTCTCTGACACTTTCAGATTTGGGTTTTCTGCGGTGAGTGCAGTACTCTGTCACATTTTTCCGTTCGCGTACACAAATAGTACGCAGCAGTATTTTTCCACTGACGCAGTGAGAAGTCCGTACTTCTCCTCGTGGCAAGTGTTAATAAAAATTAACATGGCACCTTGTAAAGTTTATTAGCTTGTCTGAGTATGA
Source organism: Dermacentor silvarum (assembly GCF_013339745.2). Classification (NCBI taxonomy): domain Eukaryota; kingdom Metazoa; phylum Arthropoda; class Arachnida; order Ixodida; family Ixodidae; genus Dermacentor; species Dermacentor silvarum. Next base: position 38,074,140 of record NC_051160.1, read on the forward strand.
TTGAAAAAAAAAAAGAACAAGCACAATCTTCAGTAGGAATGTTTCTCTGTCAGGATATCCTTATCCACTGGAGTTCTTTTTATAAACATTTATTACTTGCGAAATTTAAGAGAAGAGCTTTTCCATGTACGTATATATACTTTTCGAAAATGGCATTCCTGGCAAGCACTTACCACCAGACGCAGTCGTCGTAGGCGTAGTTGCAGGTTGCTCAGCTGTAGAGCCACTCATGGATGTTCCGCCAGCTCCACCAATCACTATAATATTATCAAAATTAAACTTAGAAATTCATTTTAATATTTATGAGCTTACTAAAAGGCAGACCCATAAGACTCTTTCTAACTTGTATGACAAACATGGCATAAAAATGGGCGATTGATTTGATTTACACTTATTTTTCAACATTAGTTTCATCATTTTTTCGCATGCTTTGCACTACACTCATTCTAAAGTATATCTAATAACTATATTTATAAAGTACAAGTGACCTTGACAGGTGAAAATTAATAATCCCCTGTAACATTTTAAGAGCCTCTTATTTCGCAAATAACTCCATGGACAATGAATGGAAATATTACCGAATAAATACATTTAGATAATATTCCGCCACGGTCTCCTAATAAAGTTAGAAGGTAATGATTCCTAAAAGCACGTTCCTACCACTTTTTCTTTATTTTTGCACGTTCGCGTTATTTATCCGCTTTTTTCCCTCTTGGTTTCCCGCCTAATCTGTCTCCAAGTGTAGGGTGGCAAACCAGAGGTTTTTCTTCCAATTAGCTTTCCGGCCTTTCCTATCTCATTTCTTTCTCTCTATCTACTAGGCCATTAGTGTATACAACAGACACGGTCTCTGCAAAGGAGAATTGGGTGAGTAAGTAATGCTGTGGACGTCTCTGTGGAAGCACTGCAAGTAGCGTTCTACTCCATGGAGAAGCATTGTTTATTCCGGTGCGAGCTCGATTGGGAGACATTTTTGAGCAGATAAAGTATGATAAATCATAAAAAAATCAAACTTTTTGTATACTTGTCACCAAGTACGTTGGCAAACCGACGGAACAACCAAACCTCTATGCTCATCGTCTCGAAATGAGTATAAAGTGTCCGGTGAAATTGCACAAGAAAAATTCAGAATCTTTCGATGTGCCCCAAAATGCATGCCTCATTAAAGCACTTCTCTTCAATATGGTTCAGCGTTTTCAGAAAGCCACGAGGAAAACAGCTGCAATACAACATCACAACTCCCATCCACCTAGCAAGAAGGTGCAAACATGGCTGTGTGTGTTCGATCACGTTCAGTGATTGCCAAATAACTCTTTTCATAGCCACATGATTTATATAAAAAACGACTACTTGGCAAAACTTGTAAGCAAAAAATACTTACGAGGCCAACGTTGAATTTACGAATACCACATTAAACTGAATTTACTGAGAAAGGAACGAAAAGTGAACCGAGGTGAAGGTAAAAGAGCGCGGAAGATATTTGAGGAATTAATCATGGTGATCTGATTTTGTACGGGGTCAAAATTTGGCACTTTACCTTCGTAGCTGAAAGTCAGGCGTTCGTGCTGCTCTCTGTGCAAGGGAAGTTTTTGGTTTCCGAACAGCGTGACCAAATTTGGGGAAAGGAAGGGGGGTGGAATGCACTTGCTTAACTACCGCAACAAATTCTCTGCGCAGTCTTTCTTTACAGTGCGCGAGCTCTCATCAAACAATTCCAACGCTGTGATCGAACAGCTTTCCTATATTCACCTGAATTAGTAGCTTCAAAGGCAAATTTTTGTGCTAACTTCAAAATGGTGGTATGGAAGCGGCATTTCCGAGATCACGAGACGGTGACCTTCATGGTTGCTACCAGTAGTATAGCAAGAGGTGCAGCCAGTCTTCTTTGTCGAAAGGGAGTATGTTTATTATAACATGCATCAAATGTTGATACCAATCTGCAAAATAATCATGTAATCTAATGCGATGCCATAGGTACAAGCATGTTAGGTTTTTGGTACCTTTGTTCAAGCAGCGGACGTGAGGCTTCGAGCAAGAAAAATATTTTCCCACTTCGCGTGCTCAAAATATCTGGTTATATTCACAAGCCCCGCAGTTTGTTTGTTTGTGCTGATAGAGCTCACCTCACCAATTTTTTACATATTGTATTGGGGAACAACATGCCAATGTGATGCAAAATTCATGCCTCGTGAAAAAGATATGTAAAATGACAAAAAGGTAATATTTGGAAAAAATTTCCTGTTTTATTCACAGGTCTTTGCGAGCATAAAAATTTATTTGAACTACTTCAGCATGCATGATTTACTCCACGTTCCGTATATGTGCTTGCCCCACAAACGGCACACAACTTAACCTACTGATATAGTCGAACAACGATATTGCAGACACGAATAGACCAAATTATAGGAAACGTAAAACTGGCACCTAAATTTCGCTGCAACTGTGTCAGTATTAAATGCCATGTGCACATAAATTCGGTATTTAGGTCATGTCGACCTTGAGTAAACTGAGGTAAAGGTTACTGCGGCCGGGCATCTCCTTTTGTAATACTTGATGGGTGGCTATCAGTTTATTATTTAAAATTTCCGCACAAATGAGAAGAGAATGGGGAATTGAGTTCGCATCCATCTTTTGTGCCAGCCTTCCGTGCGATGGTGAGCAGTTCTTATTTTGCATTACTTCTACGCTTGCTGACTTGTTTATAGTGCGTGACGAAGCGCTGTTTCAGTGCTGCCCATTTTTTTTTTCATACAGCGGAGCTTTTTATGACGAGCGTGATCTGTGTGTCGTAACCTATGCTTGCAGAGCTCCGCTGTTTCATCAGATTTCACAAGCGTGGAACTGGCTTAATTTTTCCCTTCTTGAAGCAATGGCAGAGCAAGATCGCTTACTTTTATCGCCCACTCACACACACAGAGAAGCCGTACGTAGCATTGTATATGTGGACTCTTTCTTACTCTGTATAGGAGGGCGACTTCCATGTGGCTCAGTACCACTGACAGGTCTCACTTTGTACATATAAGTAAAATTAGTAGCGCATGATCTAAAGCGATCACATCACTTAGTAGGCTCTAGCGCTTTTACTTTCGTAGATTATTTTGCGTAGACGCTAAGTGTATGCTAGTTTTACGGGAAAATATTGGAGAACAGAAAGACTACACGAATCGGTACCTTGTAACCAGCAAAATTTGGATGCACCTTGTTTTCGAAATGTATGAACGTGGTGACCATTTCCGGCAGGACCATTTGCTGCTGTAAATGTGCAGGCTGCATGATAAATATATGGCTTCACCAGGATTATTTGTCAGCCAGCATTTATGGCGGATGCTATGAATCAAGGTGCAGCTCCGCCAGGTAAGACTTTCAAGCAGCAAGTGGTATCGCGACCGTGTCCCTTCGTAGCGGCACTAGCATTGGCTTGTGCTCATGAAGTTTGCTCATAATTATAGAGTTCCGTTTTTTTTTTGCTGAAAGTTCTTCATCTTAATCCGAGTCTACAACTCGTTTGCACTTGCCTAAATACATTTTCATAGCAATACGCATACTCTGTCAGCGTTCATGTCACACTCGTAAACAATCGAATATATTATACAAAAATAAAAGAAGGTGGGTAGAGAAAGAAGCAGGCTTTTCTACAGGCAAAAATTAGATGCGGTTGCAGTGATAGACACTCACCGCCTGATGCTGGGGCTGGCTCCAACCCAGGTATTTCAGGCACTTCACCGGTGGACGCAGTCAAAACTGTTCCTCCTGCAGTGAGGCGACTTCAGCGGAGTTTCTAACAAATATGTTCAATTCGACGCCAGCTTAGCGGTAAAAATTCGAAAGTGTAATGCAGAAAAATAAAATGCAATGGTAAACTCCGTGGTAATGCAGTTCCACTCAACGTGAAAGCTGGGAAAGTGCGGAGCAGTGATTCGTCTGTGTTTCCCTTGTGTTTTCCTTGTTTATCCAGTGTTCATTTTGTGTTTATTATTACATCATCCGTTTTGACACCTGTGCTAAGGCACAACTTCTGGGAAACCACCACGCACATAGAGCCAAAGGTTTGCCGATGATAGACGCGGTTTTAACGAACTTCTGTTAATTCAAATAATTAATGCGTATTCTGAATCTACTTAGTTTAATTTTACTCGGTTTTGCGCTGGTATTGGCATGTCCTGGCCCTGTTTTGCGCTTGCGTTCTCTGAGCGTGACAAGACAAATGACAAGTGCTCCGAAATTAGTACCTCGGTAATGGTCATAACACTTACCGCCAGGTGTTGTTGGCGCCGACGCAGATGGAGGCTCCACACCTGCAAGCCTGGTTGCATTGATCTCGCCATTTGCAGTATCACCTATATTACAACCAGGAAATAAGCTTTAAAACGTGTATTTCACTAATAAAGGGATAATCAAGGAGAGGTCATTGTCAATGTGCAATATAATTGTAATACTTGCCTTATGTGTAAATACATACATTCGCATACATTAGCTTAGCACAACTGGATCGTATTTACTCTATACTTACATTGCATTGCTGATATCTAATTATCTCGCCTTTTTGTGTGAATGTAGTGAGTACGTTTGTGTATACGTAGTGTAAAGTGTGCATATGACACGTGTGATTCACTTCTCCGCTTCCATTGTCATCAGTCTCCGCTACCCCCTTCCCCAATGCAGGGTAACACACTACATGTTTGTGTTCGTCATGGGCTCCCTGCCTTTCAGATCTCATTTCTTTCTCTTTCTCTACTTGAGTATTTTTCTGTATATGTGCATAGCCAAATTATTCAGAAGAATATGTTCATCACTAACAAGCGCTAATTACAATCGTGTGATGATTCAGGCGCGACCGCTGAAAGTACGCAGTTGCTGGAGGAGTGGAAGCACCCCCCCCCTACCTCCCACGATGCCCCCCCTCCCCCCCATTATTTATTGTGGAAGCTAGATTGGAAATCGCTCTTACCTCCCGCCGTTGTCGTCGTTGACGTGGCTGCATGATCTGTGCCTGCCGCACCAGTTGAGGATGTCAGTCCTGTTTCGCCGTGCTCTATATTGACAGAATCAAATTTAAAATTTCTTTTTTTTTTCTTTGTTGCCTTCGCTAAAGACAAACTTTGACGATTAAAAAAAGTTGCGCAAAATAAACAGATTTTAAAATACAAGGTGTGTTCAAAAAGAAACCGAACTTTTGCTCTAACACCTCTACTGCTTATGGTACAACATTTTAAGTGCTGTCCCCTTGAAAGTAGTCCCCTCTACTGGCAATTCACTCTTCCCATCTTTTCTTCCATTTTTTGAAAGCCTCCTGGAACGCACTTTCTGGAATGGCGCGCAGGTCTCTTCTCGCATTGTCCTGGATCTCCTCTACGTTTTGGAAACGACGTCCTTTCAAGGTGGTTTTCAGCTTGGGGAATAGAAAAAGGTTTGCTGGGACTAGGTCCAGAGAATATGGTGAATTGGGCACAACAGGAGTGTGGTGTTTCGCTAAGTAGCTGCGGAGAAGCAGCGAGGCTTGAGGCGGGGAATTGTCATGATGCATCATCCAAGCCTGATTTTCCCACAATTCAGGTCTCTTATTGCGCACAGAATCTCTCAAACGTGCTAGGATTCCCTGGTAAACTTATTTGTTTTTCCTCTGACCATGTGACACAAATTCCTGATGGACAATTCCTTTGCAGTCAAAAAAACACAACCAACATCACCTTCATTTTTGACCGACTCATGCGTGCTTTTTAACAGCGAAGCTGTTTAAGTCAGCCTTAATTTGTGGTGCGTAGCAAGAAACTACCAAGAAAAAAAAGAAAATAAACTTTAATGCCGAGGCGGGTTTTGAAACCCGTGTACCCCCGGCCCAAAGACGAGCGTCGTAACCACTAGGCTATACATCCACTTTTTTTCTTTAATGCATGGAAAACAAAACTGAAGGTATATTACAGTGCAGACATAGCTACACACCTAAAACTCGGGCAAACACACACATGCGTCCAACAAGTGCATCCAGTCAGGTGGAGGTTCCTGCGCAGCGTACACACCTCTTACATGAGCTGCACTTTCTTGAAAGAATTATCTTGTAGATTGCGAGCTTTCGGCATGGCGATCGCACATTATAGCTCTCCATACGCTATACAAACCCAGTACTATGAACATGTCATCGGGAGGACCGAATCGGCGTGCCCTGTATAGTGTTAAGATACTGGTATTCGGATCTGAAGGCTATACAGTCACGCCTACAGAGCATGCATTTATGCGAACCATATGAATGCGTTCGAGCGTCGTCGTCTTCGTGCACAGATGGCGCGTTTGTACGCTCGTGCTCTGCGAGGTGAAGAGGTTTTGCGCGCTATGAGAGCGAGAGAGAGACGCATTCACGGAGCGGGTCTCCTGGAACGCGGTGTCGGCATGCTGGGCTACGATCGCCAAGCTTCGGTGTTTCAAACGTTGCGCGGCTGAGTGCAAATTTTTTTGGACGAGGAGAACCTTTTGCCACCCACTGCGATGACTGCACTTTCCTTTCAACATCATAGCCATAAACCCATGTCTCATCGCGTGATATGATGCTCATAAGAAAGTTTTCATCGTCATTGGCAGCGGCGAGCAGTTCCTGGCTGATTGAAACACGGGTCTGCTTCTGCTCGTCAGTCAACAAAGGAGGCGCGAATTTTGCACTGACACGACGCATCCCAAGTTTGTCACTAAAAATTTGATGACATGATCCTATGCTGATACCCACTTTGTCAGCGATTTCTCGAAGGGTCAAGCGACGATTTTCAAGAATCACAGTTCGAAATCTCTCGACGTAGTGATCATCTGTGGATGTGGAAGGTCATCCAGGCTTGAGATCGTCACCGACCGACGCTTGAACCAATCATAGCACTGCGTGCGACTCATACAGAGCTCCTCGTATGCTTGGCTAAGCAACTGAAATGTCTCTGTGAATGTTTCCCAGATTTGTAGCAGAACTTCACACACACACACGCTGTTCTTCCAATTCCTTCATTGTCACTTTGGCACCAATCCGAAGAACAGCTTGCTCATGGGCTCACTTCAGCGGCTGTAGTTCGCCAACTAACGGTCAAAGCGAAACGCGGCAAATGTCAGTTTGTTGTCTAAACCTGGCGCTACATGCACTCAACAGCCGCAGTGCGCTCCCTCTGCCGGTTGGCGCGCTATTTAAAAAGTGTGTGAAGTTAATTGACCATATACTTCATAAACGTCCGAAGTCGATTTATAAAATTTACTCTGCAATAAACGGTGCCATTCCAGGTGCCTTAACTAGATGACGCCAGTACATACAGCGCCGGCATGGCAGGCATGTCGCGTGCAGAAACCTTCCGGTACAGTTGGATGCAAGCCGCTTTTTGATTGGAAGTAGCATAATTCCTCTATGGGTAAGGGAAATGGGAAAGGGTGTGGCGTCTTTCTGTAGTTTGCTGTTATTTTGAATTTGTGACTTCAACAACGTTTGCTTGCCCGCGTCAATGTTCATAATCATCTTTCCATTCACTTTGGGATGAGACCAGAAACGCGTTGTGAAGCAGAACATTGCCAGTATACTGTGGTCGCATGGACCGTTTAATCCCTGAGAACATCAATTTTACTCTTTTGTACAACACAACAAACGCCGGAAGTTGCACCTCAGCAACGACAGGGCCATTTGTCTTTGAAACTTGGATTGCCACCGAAAGCATTTCGGCCAGCTATCTAAAGGTACATTCTGCAAAAATAGCAAGCCGTATTCGTCGCAGCCAATAAATATGCTGTTGAATTTTTGACGTGGTTGATATTGGTACGTTGTAGTTACGATGACCCACACAGTAGCGAAAACGTTGAATCAGGAAGGTAAACCTTTCTTTGGTGAATCTGTGCCCCCCCCCCCCCCCCCTAAAAAAACAAGCAACAGTCAATTACAACTATAGCGGCGAGCGCACTCGGCGTTCGTCGAAAATATGATCTGCGAGTCAAGCGCGTCCGCTACTTCTACATGATTGGACAAAGGTTCCAGCTTAATCGCTGGTGTCGCGTGCCTTCCAGAAAGTACTACACAGTTCATGTCACCTATACAAGCTGATTACACAAAGTTCGGCAAGAACATGGACAATAGGTAGAATCGAGGATAACATTCGAGTAACTTCCAATGATGCAGGCGCTTCTTGTGCTCAGCGATGAAATTAAGTTGTTAGCCGTGAAATGCAATCCCCGAGAAAAGCATAAATAAGTACACGAGTCAATATCAGGAGAAACAAAGGCTCTGGGTAAGGAAGGCTCTGGGTAGTGCATATGCTGACACTTCGTTCTAAACTGACAAGGTCATATGCGACGTAATCATTATTTCACTTTTAAACAATATAGAAGTTATGCTGATGCAATCAGATCGCTACTCCTCTAGGTTTAGAAAAAGAACTACTGGTCTAAACAAATATGCACCAATAATCGAATATCAATCATCGTCTTGAATTGATACAACTATTCAGCGTAGCTGCGTATGTAGATCTAATCTTCTGGTGGAACAGTTGATAGATAGCCAGAAGCTGGAGGTGCTCCTTACAGAGATGCACTAATGAGAGCCACGCATACAAAAATTGGTTTTCGATCAGTTTGACATAGGTGCTGCAGTGGATTCACGGAGCTTTTATTGTTGTGTTTTGGTTTGCCCCCTGTCTGTCCTACCATGTGCGTATGGCCATATGAATATGCACTTTACAGGTATACTTGACACATATAGACATGATTGGATGTGTTTTTAGGGTACAAGCAGCAAACCCGCAAAACAAGTATGCTGGCGACTATATACACTGTATAAACATATAACATTAATTATAGGTTGTTGCAGTCGGGGCTCCACTCCTGCATATCAGAAACACAACTATGTGCTTTTCGTTAGGTCACCCGCTCTTAAATTAGCACGTGAAGGAATGCAACACTGGCGTAGCGTAAAATACTTTGAGAATGAGAGAGTTATTCACTTGATTGTAATATTGTGAATTTGAACAATATACAATATATTCAACAGCAGTATTCCGCCTCCGCTAAATTAGTTCTTAATTCAATGCGTTTTTTAATCTTTAGATAAAAATTGCACACATAAATAAATACGTATTTGCGTGAGTGTTACTTTTCTTAAACGAGAGTAATGACAGTCTCTTACCCACATGTGTTGTTGTCCCCGACGCAGCTGTATGCCCTGCAGTCTCACTGACGGATATCCCGGCAGCTGCACCAGTCTCTACTATAGACAAATAATGTGTGTTAAACGTTAGATGTTAGTAAATAATTGCAGGATAAAATATGACACCAGAAATGGAACTGGATCTCCATTCATCCTGTGAATTGTGTGTGTCGAGTTGCGCGAACTACATGTGGAGTTAAGCTATATATATATATATATATATATAGGAAAATCAGAAGCACAACTTCGCGGTTATCTTAGGTTTATCATTTTCCCAACAGTTTCGGTCGGTGGACCGACCTTTATCAAGGGTTCCCTTGATAAAGGTCGGTCCACCGACCGAAACTGTTGGGAAAATGATAAACCTAAGATAACCGCGAAGTTGTGCTTCTGATTTTCCTAAATACGCTTGGCCCATTGAAAAATCCAGTTACTACTATATATATATATATATATATATATATATATATATACGAGGGAAGTATTCCTTCAGATCTGGTGTTTAATAAGTTTACAGAAGTGCAGGCGCACGTGGAAAACAGAAATATTTTAATTTCGACGTTTCGGCCGGGGACCAGCCTTCATCAAGTGTGCGATTGCAAGCACACAGAGCTCAATTTATACATTTTCTCTGTAGCCAAACAAAGCAAGAAAAAAAAAGAAGGAGAAACGTGCCTGGTCTATGACCACAGGCACGTGTACTTTAGTGACGTCATGCATACCAACACGTACATTGACTCATGTCAAACTCAACGGAAACAGGAGAGAGTCAGAGCCATCAACGTGACTACGAACTTGCGCGTGCATACAGTGTCGGGAACAAAAAAAGAAAGTCGTGCCTGATAATTGACCTCAAGCACGTGTGCATTTAGTGCAAACGTCATTTTGCATGACGCATGAGGTCACTAAGTGTAAACGTGCTTTAGGTGATTAATCAGGTGCGACTCTTTTTTTGTTCCCGACACTGTGCCTGCAATTGAAAGCAGTGAAGCTCCATTATTAATAGTTTATTTTTCTTTCAATTCAATCGAGAAGGTCTATATCCTTACAAATCAAGGAAAAGAAATTGTACAGAACTATTTCATGGCCACACGTACGCTTACTCTGTCTTTATTCATGTACTCAAGGTCGTTTACATTTTCCTGACATCGCTATATCTAAACAATAGGAAAATAAACATGTAAAATTTGGATGTTTTTTTTTTTTCAAATAGTAACGTCACAAGTTCAAACCAAAATAGGGACTACGATTTGTTATTTGATGTGACCAGGTTACTGATCAATGCTCTTACAATGCATAGCTGTTTCTCGCTCTGTAACACCGAACTGTTCCTATCTAAAATATGGTGATTACACTTACGGGAAAAAAACTTTACAGCAGAACTCATCTCACGATTCCTGTCGGGGGAAATTGGATTATCACTTGAGCAATTTGGGGACTCACTGTATTTCTAAAGTGACGTGTATTTAAGATCGGCAGTTGTCATTCGGAAACTTCTGTTGCTTCGGCTATACGCGATATACTCCTTTATCGTTCCACTTTGCTATGGCACTCACTTGCCAAAGTTGCTCGTGGGTACGATGGCATGGCGACGACTGTACAACGCCTACGCAGTGACGACGACTGAATAACGACGAATGTATGACTTCGATGGAACGACAGATGCAATATGACGACTACGGCTTGATGATAATCAGACGATGCTTTATAAATAAACACGATTGTATACCGACAACAGCGTGACGTCGACGACTTGAGAATAACGGGATAACGACATTTCATGATGACGATGTCGTTGCGACGTAGGCTTGACGACTACCGGATGATGAAGCTGTAATAACAACGACTGCAAGACTGTAATGAGATGAAGAGGTTGGTATGCCAACGGGTGCATTATAGCGACTGTATGAGGATGACGTCATGGCGACGATGGCATGACAAGAGTGGCATGCTCAAGATTTAATGACGACAGCGTCATTGCAATAGAATAAAGAAGATGGAATGACGTTCAGGGATGGAGGAATGCTGACGCTACCGAACAATGGGACGACACTACTGAACTGAAGACGATAACGAAACCGCAGCGTGACGATAGTATGACAATGATATGAGGACAACGGGAAAACTTTGAGTGATTGACGACGAAGCCTGTATGAAGACGATGGCATACGACAACGGCGGCATCACGACCGCGGTGAACCACGGATGCATAACGAGAGTATAATGATAATGGTGGGACGATGACGGAATGACGAACGTCAGATGACAAGCTGGAATGACGAAGTTATGACGGTGGAACAACCACTATACCATCATGACTACGGTCACATACCTGGGGGCCCAACCTGCTAGGCAATTTCGGCCACTGTGTCGTCGTAAGTAGGTATATCGATATGTATACTCAAAATCCTGAAGTAGGCAATATTTCTAGTGCTAATAATATGTGCGCGAGTGTGCTCGCGCACATATGTGTGCTCTTTAAATCTATAACATTTTTATTGGTTATTTGACTGCTAGAGGATCGGAACTCCAGTTCCGCGAATCCCATAACAACTATGCGCTTTGCGTGAAGGTTCGCGCTCCTAAATTCGCATTTTAAGGAATATAATGCAGGCATCACGTTTAATACGTTGTGAATTAGAAGGTTATTAGGTAGCTTGTAACGTGTTGCTTTAAAAATTATGCGGTATCTCCAGCAGCGATATTTCGCGTCAGTCATATTGTTCTTGCTGTAATGTATTTGTTCTTTTTTACTTTTACGTAAAATTGCACATACCGACAAGATATGCGTTTAGCTGAATGTCTTTTTCTCTAACGAGAATGATGACAGCCTCTTACCCTCATGCGTGGTCGAAGCCGTCGTAGCCTCATGCCCTGTGCCTGTAGACACACTGACAGGTGTGCTGGCAGCTCCACCAGGCTCTATAAGAGACACTTACTTTGTGTTAAACTTTGAAAATTAATAAATAATTGCACGGATAAAGTGTGATTTTTTAGCTCTCTATATAAGTTAGCTGTTCCTAGCATATAGTGATGACTGCTACGTAAAAAATGGTTTTATAATGCTAAAAATATTCGATGTTTGCACGAAATACAGTAAAGTATTTGTGTACTAAAGAAAAGTACATCACCAAAGCAAGCGCACCTGGTGCGACTTGCTGCATAATACAGACTTGTCTTGGTCAGAATAATAGCGAACAAAAAGTCGCAGTTTTTCGGCCGATGGGCAAACCATTGATTGCGATAGTAAATTATTACACAACTATATGACTAAAGGAAAACAGTTTTATCGGTCGTATAGACTAGTAAATATTCGCTTACTAACTAAGTTTAAACCATGAGGTCACCGCGTACTACCTGTCATGTAGACATCTCGCTCGATGACCGCAGATACTCGCTGTGAAAATGAAAAGGAACAAGTTAATTGACCTTCGTGGTGTCTCTGTATTCAACAGGAACTGAGCGACGAGAACACAGCGCACACGAAGCTATCATCAGTCCGCGCATTCTATTCCCATCGCACATCGCTTTTAAGATAGGGCACTCGCGGCCGCGCTCATCTGCCGCAGAACCACTATGATCACTTCAAAGATATCCGCAATATCTTCAAGCATTTCTCAACCTAATTTTGGTAAGACAGTGTCTCTACCTACATAGTTTATGATCACACCTTTATGTTTTACCATCATTATTCTTGTAGGTGGAGGTGGAGGAGGAGGAGGAAGAAACATTTAGATTGCTAAAGGTCGGACCTTTCCTTGCAAAAGTTGCCCCCATTGCTTCATCCGAATGCCACCTTAAAAAATGTTGCAGTCTCACCCGAAAGGCGAAGCATCAATTGCGATAGCAAATTAGTAGAGGGCTATAAGGAGTAGGGATAGTAGTTTTATCGACTGCATAAACTTCACCCATTCGCTTACTAACTGAATTAACAAGCGTGGTGTCAGCTCGCACAAGCAAACATAAATAGACTCGATGACCGGAGACAAACACTGTCAAAACGGGGCCGTGGGGAAGCGCGGCCGCCGCAGCGAGCGAAGGTTCGTGCGGTCTATCGCTTCAACGGAAACTGAGTGACGTACGCACAGCGCATACAATTAGGTCAGAGTCGTGTGGAGATAGCTTTCAAGGTACGGTGCGCGCGACAACACCGACAGCCGGCACAGGCGCAAAGTACAAGAAGGCATTTGTTGGCAGAGTAAAAGCCGCCCCCCCCCCCCCCTCCTTCCCTCTTGCGCTGCCTTCCCGCTTTGCTCCTTTCGCGTGGGAGATTGCGTCGCCAGTTACCCTTGCGCCCGGTTGCAAGACACGCATATGGTGCCGAAGCACAGCGTCGCCCCCCCCCCTCCCTCCCTCTCATACCCCCACGGCTTTTCGCGCGACGGAAGTCGCGTTTTCTCTCCGATGTGCGTTCGCTCACCGTGAAGGCGCGCGTGCCCCGCGCGCTTTCACTCGCACATACGGTGCGCGGCGACGATTTTATCGCCCTTGGACTTTATACGGAACCTCACGGCCATGGTGACGCCGACGGCAGAAATTTGCTCGAAGCGTCCATATAATTGCTATCGCAATAAAACTGCTTATGGTCGGAAGCCGGTCACAATTCATCTGGTAACAACGTCCGGTAAACAAAAAATCTCCATGATACGGAGTTCGAAGGTTAATGGTAAGCAGCCTGAGTCTAGGCACTCTGGATAACGCGTAACATTGTTCACTTTGTGTCAAGGTCTTTTTGTTGGCTAATTCAATCGGTACGCAATCTCAGTTTGAAGGTAGCAATAACGAAAAATAATAATAATATGGCACTAGGGTAGGTAATACACTCAAAAAACGAAATGTGTCCAAAGCACTTACCAGCAGTGGCTCCTGGAACACTTCCAGACGCAGCTTCACCAGCACTAGAGGATGATGTCTGTGTATGTCCTGTCTCTTTAATAAACAGCATCGAAGAGAAGATTTATAAAGCGCGTTTAATTCATTATCACGTGCTAAAGGGCGAGAACTAATACTTCAACTCGATGTCACAGCTTTTTAAAAATGTCTTTGTGGTATTTTTTGAAAAACTAGTGAGTCGTATATGTTACAGTGCAAAGGAACTCGCTCCACTGGTCACATATGACATTCTTTTTACTACTTAGTCAAGTCGCAGACATGCATAAAACGACAAATACGTCACCTTACAGTGGCGTCGAACCACCAATTGTAATGTTTGAACGCTGCCGCAGTATGCGCTTGTTCCTGTTCTACTAAATGCAAGTGCAATGTTTTTGCTTAGTTCAGACAGTAAGAATATGCTAATGTACCCTATTAGAAGAAGAAGGGCACCTATTTTGGGCCATATGGCAGGGAGATGGGAGCTCTACGCCTACTTGTCAGTGCGTACTGGCGTCCCTTTGTATTTTGCAATACCCACGTATAGTGGGCCTTGGCACTATACCTGAGGCCTACGGCTCAGTGGACCTTCGCCCACAGGAAGATACATCCCGCCCGTATATACGGCTTTACAGATTTTCAATATAAGTGCCATAATAATATTCACTCACAAATCAAGTGTATTCAGCTGCACGATTGCGTGCTTCCACCACGACGTAGTACCATGCTTTTCTTTCCATACATATAACGCTGAGAAAAGATTGCATGCAGTCTTCCGTTAACATGTCAGCAATAATCCGGTATAATTAATTTATTTTCTCCACATCAACATGAGTAGCCGACCAAATCCATCAGCATAACCAAAATAGTTACCAGCGGTAGTCGTCAGTAGAACTTACCGTGTGTGACTGCAGGCGTCATCGCAGCAGCATGGCTGTCACCTCTAGAAGTGGCGTTAGTGTCGGTCGTTTCACGATCATCTATGTTGACGACATGAACAAGAAGTATTAGTATTTGGTTTTTATCAAATAAACAGCGATTGAAAGGCACACGGAAAAGGCAATTTATTGTCCACCTGCTACGAATTGTGTTTGTAGAATTTAGAGATAACAATTAGCTCAGAATATCATCCTTGATGATGAAAAATCTCATTCGAAGCATTTCTATACAGTATTGACGATGAAAATTTGGCGGCAAATTTTTTGTATCCTATGTGCTTTTTTTCGGTGCTTTCCTTGCTGCTTGTTCAGCCACATGAATGGTAACCGTCAGAGATAGCAGTGGCTTATGCGTACTCAAGTACGAGACGTACTCGGAAGTTCATAGATCGACTACTCTGGGGCACAACTTGTGAACGACAGTGCTACATTGAGTAGTGGGCACTTGGTTCATGGTGTTTAGGGTGACACCAAATATTTCCTCCACATCATGGAGGCGCCTCTAGTTGACGCCGTTTCGTTCAAAAGAGCCCAGGCGAATGCAATTCCGTCGTATGTCGCCGCATAGAACGCTCAAGAACGATAGTTTTCTCATTCGAAGCGGCGTGATCACCATGGGATGACCATGCCGGCCGGAATGGCAAAGATAGTACGACGATGGTAGTGGGACAACAATAGCATGACAACCTTGGTATGACGGCGCTGGTGTGGTGATAGCAGCGTCACGATTATGGTATGACGATGATGGTTTGACGGTGACTGCATGAAGATTATGACATGAATACACAGGAGCGATGACGATGATCGTGGGACGATGTCGATGATACATTGATGTTGATGGTATGACGACGGTGGCATATGACGATGGGGAGACGAAGGGAATAATGGAGTTGGGATGGTGAAGAAGGCATGACGACAATGATATGACAGCGACTATATCTCGATGAGAGCGTTTCGGTGATAGCAGAACAAAGAAAGGGGGAAGGTTGAATCACGACAGCGGCGTGGCAACAAAGGTGTGACGAAAATGGGTTGATGATGCAATTGCTACGACAAAATTATAATAATAGAACGACCACGACGGCATGACGGCCACTTTGTGATGACGACGCGCTATGAACAATGGCTTGGGAACGATGGAATGATGAGGATATGGCGAAGATGTGTCTAAGATAGAGGGAGGTCGATGGCTTGTTACCTTGGTGCCAGCAACAGAGTAAAAATGGTTGTAAGGTAACAATGACATAAGAGCAAAAGAATGACTTCAATTTTATGACCACAGTGAAGATGACGACGAAGGAATGACAAAGACAGGAGAACATCAACGGCATGTTACTGACGGAGCTAACGTCTGCGCTCGCGCATATCACTTGTGGCTACGGGCGGCACTAATTCGCCATATATCCCGTGTTTGTAGGCACTACGTCCGGTATCAGCATATCGGATTGCATTACGTCGCATTGAATCCAGTGTTTGTTCGCATTATGTCCGATAGTGGCCCATCGGCTTGCCTTAATTTGCTTTACAGCCGGTGCTTTCCTTCTGCGGTATGCACGTTTTGGCAATTGGGGAGCCCTAATTTTGCACAGTATACTCATAATTTGAAACTGCACTTTTGAGATTCTAGCCTCTTTGCGGGATACAAAGCGTCATCAAAATGTCGTCGAGTCCTAGAGGATGACCTTGCTCTGGACTTGGTGCCGATAGGCGAAGGATTGCTTCACCTTGAAATGGCCTTTGCAAGTGTAGCAGAGCAACTATGTGATACGGTTTTATTAACACATGCACTCCGTTTCTAAGTGAGTTCATTAGTTTGGAAAGCTTTTATTTCAAATTATTTGAAAGGCTTGAATTTTTTCAGTCTTGTATTTAGAACCATCATCTCAATTTCGCTACATAATTGAATTTTCAAATACTGGTCTCCAATATGTACAAAATAAATAAATTAACCTAACTAAATTATGTGGTTTCACCTGCTAGAACCACGATCTCATTATGAGGCACGCTGTAGCGGGAGATACGCATTAATTTTGTCCCCCTTGGGTGCTGTAATGTGCACCCAGTGCACACACAAGCATTTTTGAAATTAGCCCCCATCTAAAAGCTGCCGCCATGGCCGAGATTTGGCCCCACGCGCTCGGGCTCAACAGCACAACGTTACCACGGTGGGTGATGTGCTAAATAAAGAAACAAGGAAGAATAAAGTTGTATCAAGGGGTAATCCACTGTTAGGCACCTGCAGGAGACAACGTGAATGGAATCTTATCTTGAGCTTCATTTAGAAATCAAAACATAACGCTCTCGAAATAAGCTGTAATCTAAACTTAACATGGTAGCGCAGCTTTCCAGCAAATTTTTACGAATACATACGCAGCTGTAGAACAGACAGAGGTCAGAGAAAAAGATCTAAACGTTTCCTAAAGACTGCAAGATTCGCTGATCGTGTACAGAGCAAGTCACACAATGATTGAAATTTAGCATGGCTACCTTTGTGGCTATGCTCAGCTAAAACTGAAGTTCATCGCATGTCTTCGTATGATGGCAGGAAGTTACCATGTCCTGACCGTGCGCCTAACACACAACCCCCTATTCAGTTTGTAGGCTTCCAATCAATTCGAGTAAAACAATATTCATTGACTTCCAGACTATTTCTTTCTTTTTTTTTAAATCCCGTACGCTATTCCTACTGACAGAAGTCAGGAGCCTCCACCTTCAAGACATGTTGAGAGATTCCTATAAAAAAAGAGGTTATTGCACTACTTAAGATAGTGAAGAAGCTTGATTGCCCTTATTAAAAGCCGAGGAACTCCTTGACAATTCTAAAGGCTCATTTGCAATCTTGAGGAAGTGAGCAACATGCATTTAGCAGCAAATGCGCGTTGTTTGCTTCGCCATCCGATGGCAAGCAGGCTATTTAGGCAGGTCTGCTTGGCCTGTCTTTCGCGACTGCCCTTTCTTTTCCTTCCTACGGTACTGATCAATTTACCTTGCACATTTATTTAAGGAGTCTGTATCAGGCAGAAATGAGTGCAAGCACCATTCGTTACAGTAGGTAGGACATTGTAGTGTGACGCTATATAGCAGCAAGCGCTAGGGGCAAGGTTATCTACTGTTGTTTTGATCTTTGCTTTTTTTATTCGAAACTTCCCCCTGAGGCACAAAACGGGTAAATAATCTTGCACTGCGCCATGTAGTTTTCCTAATTTTTTTAAGTCCAGCAAGAATAAACGGTATGGACCGTATGTACACAGATGTTCGTAAATGACCCCAGAAGTGTTGTCATGCTTTGAAACTTAATTTCGTGCAAGGATTTCTCGTGATTTTGATCATATTTGTTCGTACCCCGTTTTAAACGGCGTGGCGAATTATAGCCGCCTTGCGTGCTTAAATTTATGATGTTTTATACGCACTTATTTCATTCGAGCAAAGTGCTTATCTGTCCTTGATTATTTATTTCTTAAATACAATTGCTATCTTGATATTTTAAAGGTAGCTATGCCTGTAATGACCTAGGCTCTACTGATCTTGTCCCTTGTTTTTTTTCACGAATTATCGAAATGTTTTTTGCTTATCTGGGCCGCTGACCAGATATTCTTTCCAGCCGATTTAGCACCCAACGCTTCTCTAACAATAATGCTTGTTGAATTGAATATGTATGACTTTTATTACTATGTGCAAAGGTTTTTGTGGGCTTTTCCTGCCACACTCACATGCCACATCGTGTTATGAATATTCTCTCCGCTATGTTTTGTCACCACGTAGGTAGCTCAGGCCTCAGATATCAAGGCACTACCCATTGTGTTAGTGTATAAATTTTCTTTCTCAATTTCTTTCTAGCGGTTTTGTAACATTTTGTTGCAATCAATTGAGTCCAATTACCGCCTATGGTTCTTTGACTTTATTTTTGATGACTTCAGGTTGCCTATTTGCACTTTTATGGGTGCTGTACTTGGTCGCCAACTTTCTTGTCCTCTTACTGCATTCCCTGTCCACGCTTCGGTGGTACCATTATATGTTTTTCCTCTCTCCTTCCTTTACTTTACCAAAAGCACAAGTCGCGTTACCCTGCAGTTCCATATTTATTATTTTACCGAAGGCCTCTAACGCCATTGGGACCATCAACATTTGGTTGACAGAATCTCAAATTTTAGGTGCGTAATCGCTTTTGCGAACGTTTGCGCTGGTATCATTACTGCTTTACAAATTTCTAGCCCCACCTCTATTTATTGTAGTACCAACATGTACTCAGCTGCATTGCACTTCCTCTGCACCCTCACATTATCAAAGCGGATACTTGAGTTTATGTGTTTTTTGTTTATCCATGCACACACCCGAATAATTCTGCACAAACCTCGTATCCAATTACATCATTTGACATATTAGAAAACGGGCTTTCATATTGATATGGAACAGCCGTATGCTTCCCATATGTTTCATGTTGGATTATTGGATGGGAGAATAATGTGGCATACGGTTTTTTTTTTTCAAAAGGAACGGTATTTATATTACGAAACTACAGATAGGACATGCTGGTCTATTGATACTACGTCATTACTCACCTTTTCAATAGGGATCATATTTAGCTATTTCTCCATGCTAAAGTTAAGACCTTGATATGTCGCCTCATTGCCACAGGTATTTAAAACTCTGTAATTTATTTGCATTCAATGATAGTAGCACTAAGTTATCCGAAGGCATAAGCCGAGGGATATGCAGTTGGCCCAATTGCCCATTATTACAGTTGTAAGAGAAATAAAAACTGAGTTCACAGTTTTCCTTTCATAATTTTCTGCCATTAACAAAAAGCGTGAACAACTAACAAATATAAGGAAATCGTCGCTTCAGCCCACGGCCAATTTTCACTAGTTCTTGGCATTTCCGATTATTTTTACTAGGTAAGTTAAATATATTTGCATCAACAGCTTCTCAATATCTGGATATGCAATCCATAAACATATATTGTGAGTTGAAATATCTATGCACTGAGTTTTTAAAAAGGTATTATCTTGCAGTTGTCCAGCAGGTTGCCTGAACCGAATCGTTGTTCCCCAAGTATGTTGCTGTTACCCGCCGACCTTCGCCAGCTCCACTTTTATCACTTGTAGTATCATTCCATATATCCCTAATGTTACTGTAGCTAGTCTGTATGAGGATTCAGATCATTATCACTTTGCCTTTCTAAATAACTTCTTTCCAGTTTTCACGTCAATCCATCAAAAGTTTCATATTTAAACAATCGCTATATGGCACAACTCGGCTGTGCCTCGTTAGTGTGACATCAGTTCGATAAGCTGTATTAGGATTTCATATGGTCTTGCTGTCCTTATAGTGGGGGTATTTGATTCTGATTTCTTCCAGTAAACTTGTCTCCATTAAATTTTGAGCTGTGAACCGTCTTTGTTACTGGATTGTGTGAGGTTGAACTTGGCCTTCTTTAGTGCTGAAGTAAAAATTATTAACCTCACTCATGCACCGCAGCAAACCGTCTACTTAGATATTACCGTCTTCATACCGTAAGAAGGTTCGCGAATTAGAAGTTGGTGCTTCTAATGCTCTGAAGTAGTTTCAGAATATTTCTGGTGCGCCTTTATCTCTTTTGCTATAATGTCATGCATCCAATGGTCACTTGTACATTTATCGCTTTCTTGCACTAGTTTCCTCGCCAACCTTTTATTTTCCCGGTACTTGCTCAATCTAAAGAGTGTAACTTCTTCGTGTAATCCTTGTTATTAGACTTCTGCATGATGTCTAGACTCCTGTTTACCGATTTTACTACTCACTTTATTTCGTTTTTCCACCGCGTAAGTAGTTTCCTCTTTCCACACCAACTAATTTTGACTGCGTTTGTTATATATAGTGCTGCATGACGTATATCAGCTAGTTACAATCTCTGACTGCTGCCATGAATGGCTTCTTATCCCCTCTATAATTTTCGTGCGATCTCTGATATTTGCTTTTTATTGAATTTTTAGGTATTCATCCTCCATTTCTTCTGTGTTACGTCGTTATTGGTCCTAAAGTGTAAAGTTATGCCTTTATGATCACTACCCAGGCTATGTTTTCATTGTTCATCAATCGTGAACTTGTATGGTCGCTTGTAAACCGCTTCGTAGGCTAGGACGTAGTGGATACACGACTAGATATTTCTGCATTGTGACATTACTCGTCAGTAATACTTAACAAAATGGAACTTTCCTTGGGGAGCCTCCCCGACTTTCCATGAACGTGACTGCTATGTGCTGCTGGGTGCAGCTGCTGCCTCAGCCAAATTGCTCATAATTTATAAAAACTTCAATTACGTGTCCTGATGGTGGGATGGAACTTGCATCTCCGGTCCAGCCAGCCGGATGCTCAAGAATCATTTCACAAACGCACGTATACTTCTCTCGTACCAAAACCAAAAAGCTAATTGAGATGATAGCCGCGTGTAGCACGGATGGGTAGCATTGATGCGCGATACGTGCGTGCTAGTTTCTTTTACGCCAAAAAAGCAGGAATATAATCGGCAAATTATAGCATTTATTTATGCACTTCACGAAAGCATCCCTTCAAATGGATTCCAACATGTGCGTTGGATCTTTGTAATTTTTGTCCCTGTTAAAGTGCATCTGTTCCTCTCGCAGATCAAGCGCTAACAACACTGTTTTATTCGGCAGTAAAGCGTTTTATTTCTTAGCCGCTCCACTTATCCCACCAGAGGCTGGAATACTGCGCTCCTAACTACGACTCCCAATACTGCGCTCCTAACACGCTTGAAACTACGACTGCATAACGCACGCCGGACCTATCTTTCTCTGTTCTAATGGCGATGGGGTCGGCACCTCTTTCGTCGTCGTGTACATCGTGGTGCGAGTTGTAGAAAGCGTCTTTTATTTAGGTTTTCTTTTGGTATGGAGATTGCTCGCGTGCATCGGCAAATGGTCACTTCTTGCGATAGCCCACAAAGCAATCCCAGGCGTACAGTGCCGAATATTTCACCGGCTATCCCGTTACTATTTCGCATTTTGAGCTCAAGTACAGTTTACGGTAGCACGGCTTGCTGCGCACTCCTCATCTCAAGCTTCCTCGTTATCCTCCCAGCTTCTAATGCCATCGAATAATTTAGGTAGAATTCATGCAATATTTCAAATAAATTGCAATTCGAGTGCTTGCCAAAATTGATCTGACACATGCAGGTAAAAGAGGTCTGGCCAAGTTTTAATCGCCATAAGGGCACCATACGTTAGTTTCATGATGTCACCAATTTTTTGTGACCACACCGTAATGTGCGGTTTTTTATTGTTTTGTGACAATACTACAAATAATTGTTAAAGAATTCAGCGATGGATCTCAATACTTGCCGTAAACACGCATTTAGGAGTGTAGTTAAGGTATGAGTGCGTCAGTACATTATTAAAAATATTTTCTAGATCTCAACATTCTCGTTCATTGGGTAGAATGTTTGCAACAGCGATATTACGATCAAGTACTCATATTGCGATCTCTTTTCGTTGCTTTAACATTTTTGCTACCAAAAGCGCATATTCACGGTGTTAACAATTTCTCGTGAATAAATTATGTTATTTTGGCACGATATCTACGCCTGCATTCATGATGGTGACAATAGCATTCCTCAAGTATATTTACACCAACTCACTCACATCTGTCTTGCTATAATGCGCTAAACATCTATGAGGTACGCGCTGTCTTGAAAGAAATAGATAATTTTGCATCACAAGAAGTTGTGTACCAGCTCACCGCGCGCGATAGTGAGGCCGACCATAAAGCACTGCCACGAGGAGGCCCAACAGGAACTTCATTGCAGTCCTTTCCGAGAGCCGCGCACAAGCTGTGTAATTCCTCTGAATTTGGTCCTTTCCTGTACTTATTCTTTCCAGCACTATCTCAATCGCCCAACATATCGGATTTGCGGTCAGCCTTGAAAAGTTTCTTAAGGTTCTTAAGAAAAGTTTTCAACTTTCTAAAAAATAAATGTTCCTAAAACATCTGCCAGAGTCTCCGTTCCTGAAAGCAACATAGAATGTGAGTGCATATCTTTATCGCACCACCAGTACCTCTTGCATTGTAGAAGCACGTGCCATTGCAACAATAGGGATCACAAAAAGGGAAACGAAAAGGAAAAAAGAACAGCAACGTCAGAACATACGCTCGGCGAAACGGGCGGCACATATTATTAAGAGGAAGAAGTTTAAAATATACGTTGATCTTTACTTCCACGCGTTATTTGCCCGTAGAAAAGTGCAATGCAATACGTAATGGTGCAAAGAAAATGAAATGTTCACTGCTACCCGCCAATATTTGTAAGCTATCGGGATTTTAGGCATATATGACCTCCTCTTGTCAATATATTGCTTTATGTAAACGTGTTATGATTTTTTATCTGATTTGCACCAATTTTACCTACAATGAATATCTAAACATGAAGCCTCCGTTACTTCAGCGTTCACATCGGGAAACGATATTTGTGAAGCAAATGTGACCATATTCACATCGCGCTAGTCAGCCTACTGCATAGCCTCAATGGAAGCTTTGTTTTGGCGGGTGTACAGATGACTGATTAGTTGTAAAGCTGACATGATTTTGCAATGTTGTGCTGACTTTATTTAGTTTTATTTTCATTACAGATTTCTCCTATGAAATTTCCAAAACTTACATTTTGACTTCCCTTTTGTAACTTCATTGTACTTTATAATTGGCATTCCTACTATATATACAACGCACCATTCCCTACAGCTTTTATAAAAATACATAATAATAAAATTGGCGGCACTTTCGCAATATTCCTTAGGCGACATATATTGTCGCCTAACGAGAATATATGTCCACGTTCACGTGTTGCTATTTACCGGCAAATTATGTATTTGCTCCGTTCATTTGGACTTACCAGCACAGAGCAGTTCTACTGATATACGAATCTACGGTCAAATAAACGAGTGTCATCGTGCACAAAAATAGCGGGCTTAATACAGATTTATGCATTGAAAAAATTATGGCGCGAACAACATCACGTGCAACAAACAAACTCGTTCAAATAGCAAGAAATGCTTCCTCTGTACATTATTGCCACGCACTTTTGCACTTGTAGTGAATTGGCTGAGGGACGTTACTGATTTGGTAGGTATAATGAGAAGGCGTATTCGGTGACGGCTGACCACGTATATATATATATATATATATATATATATATATATATATATATGTGTGTGTGTGTGTGTGTGTGTTGGTGTGAATTCCTGCGTCGTATAGATGGTTGCGTCTGGTTATTGTTATACTGACTAGTCGAAGTTACGAGTGCGGACGCATAGTAATGCTTCCTTTATTTCTTGACCAAGCATTTCGAACAGAAAGCTGACTCCCGCTTCTAATGTAAATTTCGCGATATTTCCCAGTAGTTTGCCTGAAAGCCTAGTGGCAAATGTTGCTTCAACGCTTTTTCAATTAACCAAAGCAACTTTCAAGAATGAAACGCACCAATGCTGTTCGCAAAAGGCAGGCAATGAAGTACCATTGTAACCTGCATACATGTCTCTCGCAGCTTAAGAACGCTAGGCGAAAGTGGCCTTTGGTAAAGGTATCCTTTTTGCACAAACTGGAGTGAATAGTGTGCGCTGGTATTGCAATTCAATGGTGCCTCTGCGCTCCAATGCGCTGAAAAACTAACGAAACTATTCGTTATTATTGTTAACGTTATTAGTTATTGTTGGAAACTTTAAGGCGTGATAGCATAATTATTTCTTTTATGCAAACATGACCTCACGGTTGGTGGCTGCAATATTGAAGTCAAAATGTGGTTCCTAAAGTGAGGATTAAAAACGATATTGAATGAGTGCTTTATCTCCCCGACAATTCCAATTTGTCGCGGAAGTAACGTCTGCCGCTTTCGCATATACACCTAAAAGGAGGGAAAGCACTACCTGCAACTGGCTAGATTTTGGCTGCATCGGCACAATGCATCATGCATCAACATTGTTGACAAGGCCACCCTAGGTTTGTGCCAACAGAACCTTGCAAAGAACATCTGCCTATGACCTCTGCTATTGATTTTTTGCATGGTATCCGTATGAACAAATATATAAGCAGCTCAGAGGCCTTTACTATACACTAACAACACATCGAGCAATTAACACTAAGGATAGATATCGGTAAAACCACATAGCTCCAAAGTCACGAGAAAAGATTTTCTAAACAATGCCCTGCAGAGTTCGACAAGGCGGGCATAAATTATCTGAAACCTCAATTTTGTTTCTACAAGAAATATTGTTTCTAAATAAAAAGAAACGAATACATCGAAAAAATATGGATATCTCACAGACAGCGTTATTTGATGTTATACCAAGAAGTTTGCAGATACAGATATCCAGAATAGTTTTGGGTTTACGTAAGGCAAGTAATTTTGTCAGCGACACGAGCGTTTATGTGACGCCTTCAAACCGGCGATAATGACATGATGAATGATTTTATATACTTTGCCAAATAAATTGTTACAGTCAGATTTGTTAAAGCCTTCACTTCTCACGAAGGACATGCAATGTGATATAGTGTTTTATAGCGCTAGCTTTCATACGATAGGTCTAGAGAAACTGAGCCGATCTTGAAGGCTCTGTGTCATTTATGACACAGAGCGCCTAAAAATGCTAGCTGCCGCAACGAAAGTGTTTTGAGAAGCTGGCGTTTTCTTTATTATACATGAGAAACTGCGTAATGCGATGGCACATACACACACGTTCCATTCCTTTATCGGTGTACAATGCTGCAACACCTGACGACAGCAGTGTGTGGCGACGGCTCTAGTGCGGCGGGACACGGGACATACACATAGGTTTAACCCCATTGTCACTGTACTAGGCTACTATAGAGGGCGAAAACTTTCTCTGTCGCCCAACTATAGAGCAACCGAGCTGAACCATAATATTCTGTACTGCGCGTCTATATGTAGTCCGTGAGTACAGGGTGTTTCGGGTAACTTGAGCCAAACGATAAAAAATGTGGAAACGCCACATAGCTGGACAGGACCAAGGAATCCTGTAGTTCGTGAATACAGGATGTTTCGGGTAACTTGAACCAAACGATAAAGAATGTGGAAATGCCACACAGCTGGAAAGGACCAAGGAATGCTGTTTGCCATCGCTTTTAGAAAACTCAGATTATTTTTTGCAGTCCGCCTAATTACACAATAATTCTCAAATAATTATTCTGCTGCAAAAATATTAAAATTAGGGTAAATGTGTCAAGGAGAAAAGTGTAGAGCAACATGAAAAACCTCCGATACAGCTTTCTGTAGCTCAATACCTGCTACATATAAGTGTTTTCCGAGCGTGAATGAAGGCCGCAAATACACGCAAAGTGCCTCGAGCGGCAACTCGCGCTGCAATTTGCGTGTATTTGCGGCCTTCTTCGCGCTTCTTCGGGAGACGGTTTTAATAATACCTAAGGCAGATCTGCAATAAAAACTTAAAGTGGTAGCGCGAGTGACGGCATCGTGAAACACGCTGTGGTTATGTACGTTTAAAAGATTGCTTGGACATAGCGCCGTCAATTTGACTGCAAAACTTTGCTTCTCCCTTTGTGCAGGTTCTTCTAGCAGTAGTCGCAGCACGGCTATCTGCAGCACCTAGTATCATCACCTTAATCGCCAGCATCATCCTCGACTCTGAGCCAAGCTCTGAGCACACCCATCCGTGATAGTAAGCAGCCGCTGGACACGGTTGGCCTGGCACTGTCCGACCGCCACTGGCTCGTCTCGTCGCATAGAGGACCTATGCCTTCGGTGCGACTCATCCATACGTTGCCAGCCCAATCAACATCAGCGTGATTTTCCGCTGAGTTTTTCACTCATTGGTGTGTTAGCCTAACCTTCATTGGACACTGAAACAGTCATGCGGGAAATACAGCAAAACTGCGCTTCTGCTTTTTTTAAGGTATGCCGCACAAGTATTCTGCAAGCTAAAGAATCGTGTGTTCCATGTTTGCTTCTTTTGCTGTGCCCACAGGTGTTTTGCGAAACCGTTTCAGGGTGTTGTTAATGTGTTGTATGCTCTTGTGCTCAGGCGTCCTACAGGCAAACCCGGGACCTGATATGCGCTCAACAGCTTTTCTATAACTCGAGTCTATAAATTTGCCGGACAATTCTACTGAACAAATGAAAGTGCAATGAAGAAGAGGATGACACCCGAAGCGCAAGCAGGATAGCCAACGCAGTGTGCGAGACAGTGTTACACCTGATCCAGTCCTCTTCGCTGCGGGCCCTTCTCGATTCATGGCTACAGTAACGGAAACGGCAGCCGATCGCTGCCGTTTCCGTTACCGACGCAACCTTTTGCCGTAAGCTCCGAAAAGTGACAACGTCTCACTGTGGACTTTCCCTGCGCAGAGCAAATGGAGTACCCAGTCAGGCATCAGCCGCTTGCAATGTCCGTATCATTCTTGAGCGCGTTCACTACATATTTAGATTCATCGTCCTTGAACCCTGCTCTCACTATATCCTACTCGGATGGGACTTTCCTTCGCACCACAACGCCGTAATTCACTGCGCCCGCACTGCACAAGAGCTACTCTCGGTGTTTGACGAGCCCATCACCAACACCTATCAGTCTTTAAGCAAACTCTTTGTCAAGGAAGACTTGCATATAGCTCCGACTACGTCAGTTCTCCTGCCGGTACTCTGCAGCGACCTTTCTGACGAAGTCGTAATCTTTGAGCCATAAAATCGTTTCCTGACTCGGAAAGATCTGCCGTATGCGACACTAGCTGTAACGACCGGCTCAAGTACCCTCTTGATCACCAATACCTTTCCTTTTGCCGTCAAGCTGCTTCGAGGTGATCGAATCTTTTGAATGCGTACACCCACTTATTCCTGTGAGATTTCCACTGTGCGATATGAGTCATATATGGCCGACTTGAATGCGCTGAGTGCCCTCTACTTTTCTGACTCCTGAGTTAACGATCCCTTCAGTTCATCTATTGCCGACGGAGTGTCTCGTTTTCAACGCTCCGAGCTTTGCATCTGCTGTGCCAGTTCCGTGATTCTTTCGACGTTACCCAGCCTGCACTTGGCCTCACTTTAACTACTCGCCACCACATTGACACTGGCTCCAATCCACCGCTGCGTCAGTGACCATATGGTGTTTCCGCCACAGAACGCCACATTATTACACAGCAGGTAGATGACTTGTAACGACGGGCCGTCATTCGACCGTCACATATACCATAGGGCTCTGAAGTGGTTATTGCTAGAAAAAGGAACCAAACATTATCTAACATTGCATAAATAGCTATTATTTGACCTACCCGCTGCATATAGCTAATTACTTTGTTCATTTTCTTTCATTCGTTCATAGCTTATTTTTTGTTATTAGTACTTAGCTAATGTTGTACTAGCAGCAAAGCTTTTTGTTTGCACTTTAACCTACTGTCCATTCCTTTATCTCTTGCTCCCTGTATAACCACTCCCCTCTGCAATCCATTTGGCCCTGAGTAAATATAAAATAAATAAAAAGAACAGTTGAGGTCGTGGCAGGAGAATTTATCCAATTTTACATTATAGCTTCTCCATCTGCATAAATTAGTGAGTGATGTAAAGACTGGATGCTGCGCGAATGGGATTGAGAATACACGAAGACTATTAGCTCACTTCGATGGTAATTACTGCAAACGCAGATGAGGGCTCACATTTAAAACTAAACATGCAGCGGCTGTTTGTTTCCAATACGTTACCTAATAGAAGTTACAGTCATAGGTAGGTAAAGCACGCAAAAATTTGTTTTAAGTAATGACGATGTCAACAAAACCCGTGCGCGTGAAGGCTGAACAGTTTGCACTCTGTGGATATTATTACAAGTACAGAAGCTACGGAACGTAGGCCGTTTTGTTAAGGCTAAGGTAAAGAATCTGGTTGGTATGCTGGGTACCTGGATTAGACGGGCATTTCACAAATTTGTTATTATTTTTTTCGGACTGCGTCAGTTTGCGTGATATGGCAAAAACTTCCTGCCACTTTAATTTGTAGTGCAACGTGACGGGAAGCTGTGCCTCTTCACTGCTGCCGGACTGCCACGCGCATCAGACCATCGGGTGGCGTGTTTAAGTAAGTTTCTTGCCCCGTTCTAACGTGTGCTACACATCACCTGTAAAAAACAGCGTAGTAAGCGTTTTATACGCAGAGCAATGCATGTATTGTTACTAAAGACCCCTTTCACTGCAGTAGATTCGCTTGTCGAGATGCCGTGCGGACGCGTTGCTAGCAGTCATTTGCCATTGTCCGATCTAAGTGGTGAAACTGTTTTCGTCACATCCGATACACAAACAAAAAAAAGTTACAAAAAGAACAGATCAGCTGAGAGGAAAAAAGTGCATTTGAACAGAGAATTGAACACTGGATCAGTGCGTGACAGGCAAGGAAATCACCTGTATGTCACCGCTGGTTTTTCTCTTTATTATATTGAAATAAAGCGGCAAATATATTACAGAGCGAACATTGCTATGCACTAAAACTCAAGTAAATACACACGAGTCCAACAATTATATCCAGTCGTGTGGAAGTTCCTTCGCAGTGTACACAGTTCTCATATAAGTTGCACTTTGACGATAAACTGATCTTGTAGACCGTGGGCTTTCGCTATGGCAATCACACAGTCTAGATCACCAGAGGCTGTTTTGAGATGAACAAATTGCCGTGAAAAGCACCGCAAGGATGTTGAGAATTGTGGTTCTTAAGCCCGCAATCAGGGCTTTCCGAGACAGATGCGTCGAAACAGATCACTCGCTGTAAATGTAGTAAAATCTGCGAATAGGAAAAGAAAGCACGTAGCTGAATGAGTTGAAGGATCAAGTACCTACCAAATGTTGAAATGGAATGGCATTGCATAACTATGAATGCACTATCGACCAAAGAAGCCGGCAGATCCCAAATCCTGTGGGAATTGATGTTATGCGAAGCAGTGTGCGGAGAGCCTACTAAATTAACGAAACAACCATGAGAGCGCCAAGCCATAGGTGGCTCTTTCATGACCTACATGTCACGGATACCATGGAATTCATGTCATGAGTCCTCAGGAGTCCCTTCAGCTACACCTAAGAGACCTTGAGGCGAAATCCTTGGTCATTCTCACTATCATGACTTCGACCATCAATCTGTAGCCTTTTCCTTCCCTTAGTACCACATCCAAACCCATTCCTTTGGTTTTTGAGTGGTAATCTTTTTTACGCTAAGTCATTCTCATTTTTGCTGAGTCATGGTCATGACTATTACTTCTACCACAATCCTTTAGTGTTTCCTTCACTTAGTGCCCACGCTCGAACCCATTTCAGTGGTACTTGTTTATTAATCTTTTTTCGCTGAGTCGTTGTCTTTTTTTCTCAGTCATGGTCATGACTTTTGACTCCATCATCCTTTAGTGTTTCCTTGACTTAGTACCCACGTCCGAACCCATTTCAGTGGTTTTTTAGTCTTAATACTTTTTCGCAGAGTCTTGGTCATTTATGCTGAGTCATGCTCAAGAATATGGCTTCAACCATCATCCTTTAGTGTTTTCTTCACTTAGTACCCAAGTCAGAAACCCATTCCAGTTGTTTTTAAGTGTTAAAATTTCTTCGCTGAGTCATTGTTATCAATGACTCAGCTCATAACTACCTATTTCTACCATCATCCTTTAGTGTTTCGTTCACTTAGTGCCCAGGTGCGAACTCATTCCAGTTGTTTTCGAGTGTTAATATTTTTTTCGATGAGTCATTGTCATCCCCTACATGAAATGCATGTGAAGATATTTATGTCATGACCTATCACTTATGTTCGTCATACACTCCTGTCATACTATGGCAATTTTGGTACCTACCAAGTTAACGAAACAACAATGAGAGCACCACGACATAGGTGGCTGATTCATGACCTACATGACACGCTTGTCATGAAATATCATTGTTTGTCATATACTCTTGTCATAGTATGCCAGTTTTGGTACATACCAAGTTAACGAAACTACCATAAGAACACAAAGGCGTAGACGGCTAGATAGATAGATAGATAGATAGATAGATAGATAGATAGATAGATAGATAGATAGATAGATAATAGATAGATAGATAGATAGATAGATAGATAGATAGATAGATAGATAGATAGATAGATAGATAGATAGATAGATAGATAGATAGATAGATACTGTCAGGGTATCATATGTTCGCCAAGAAATGTTTCGCATTTAAAAACTTTACGGACCACGGCTGAAAATATCCGCAGCCTGAAAACGCAGCCAGGTATTCCCATTTACAGCCTCTACTGGTATATGCGAACTACATTGTGATGTACTGTTTTAGTGGCTGCTTTTAAAGGCTGCTCGAATATTTAGCGTTTTCTGGATTCCCGTGGTCCGTAAACTTTCAAAGTTTGGTTGGTAGTACTTTTTTGTCGTGGAATACCTTCGACGAATGCCGTGAAATTGTCTTTGTTTATTTGTGAAACCAATAAGAGAAATTGCGATGTTGCGCTTCAGGAAAAATTGGGACTAGAAAATGGGAAGAACAACAATGAACAGTGTGTACTTGAACAGAGGCGTGACACCGAACGTTATGTTGATAATGTTTTGTTTCCCTCAACTAACGGCGGAGCTGTTTAAGCCGATCGTCAGTCCGTGGAGCGCATACAAAAAACCTCGCTAAACGATGACGTCATCGTACGTTGCCTAGCAACCATCCCGCGGAGCAGCGTGTGCTTCGCCTCCTCTCCGTCTCGCGCACATGTTGCCTTGACATGGGAGGTTAGGCAGAGGGAAGGAGAACATGCGGAAGGCGCGCGCTATGCTGGGGAGAGAGAAAGAGAAAATGAGAGCAAGAGACAGATAAAAAAACCCGCATTTCCCCGAAGGGGAGTATTAGGAAGTGCGAAGCACGGGGTGATGCTATGAGGGGGCGCGCGCGACTAAACTGCAGAGCCGAGCGAAGGAGACGGCAGCGAGAGAGCACGCGCCAGCCGACCCACGGAGGTCTGGCCGTTTTTAAGTGCAAAGCACTTTTACTGATGATGATGATTAAGTGTAATTAATGATTTAAAGTGTTGTTGTCATGATGCATTTGTACACACACACACACATTTATATATGAAGTATTATTTATTTATTTTACACTTCACGCTTTTCGTATGATGCATTAATGCACCTCGCGAGTGCGCCACACACACACACACACGTCACGGCGCGGAGAGGGTGCGAGGAGCCGGTGCGGCGCGCGCAGCCACGGCGCGGAGGCGCCAGCTGCACAACGCGCCGTGACGTCACGGCGCGGAGAGCGGTGCGGAGCCGGCGCGGGGCGCGCGCAGCCACGGAGCGGAGGGCGGAGCGCGCGCAGTCACGTGGGGCGTGACGTCGCTGCGCCGTTGCTACAGACGCTCCTCTCCGCTCCTCGCGCCGTTGCTAGGGGAGAGGAGGAGGAGCGCGGATGCCGGCGGAGTTTTCGGGGTCGCTTAAGAAGTGCATTCGCACTTAAAAGAAATTGTAGCAGCCCCAATGAGGAAACGCGCAGAGCAGCTGCCGACGCCGTTCGCCCTTCCCTGTTTCCTCGCGTTCGCGCCAAACCCGCGCGGTGTCCGTTACACTGCAGCAGGCGCCTCTGGCGGCGGCTCGGCAGGTTTCAGCCAGCCACGCCCCGGCAGCACAGCTTGGTCGTGATGTCACCGGGGAGAAAAAGCATGGAGTTGCCACGACAGCGGCAGAACTCTCGTTGACTCCGTTACGCGTACCTGTAGCCTTGACTTCGTACATTCGAAGTCGAATGTAGCCTTGAGTTTATTCGACTTCGTTCTTTGCTGTATCTCGCCTCCTATAGGCCAATCCGGGCTTCTTTATTTTCGACACCAGTTGTGAAGGAGAAAAGTGTGTGAAATCATCTGGTAGTTTCCAATACGAACAAAGACTGAATCAGGTGGTTCGCCACAGCGTCAGTTCAAATACACAAGGAGATTCCTCTAAGCCCTCGATATCTATCAGTGCCCTGGTTTTCAGAATGAAGCACTATGGGGCGGTGGTGCCCGTACACTAGCAGTAATATGCACGCGCCTTTCCATCTTCTTCAAAAGGCCATGTCAAAAGGCCATGGTAAGCCGCTGCTGGTACTGAGCAAATCATTGTAGCTCAGTATGCGTATAGGTGCCCCTAGTATAGCAAAATTTTCCATCATGGCGATGGCTCGTTTTTCCAGAAGAAAGTGCCCTAGGTTAATGATCTAAACACATTGAGGTACTCCGCAAGGTACGTCAAAAGTCTCCGTCAGGAGTTTGTGGTCTCTCGTCCCTTCAACACACGAAATTTTGCAGACGCACAGTAAGTGTGAGCTCGACACCACCATGAAGAGTGCAAAGGACGTAATGCTAGCAGAAACAACGCAGTGAAAATGTGGCGACCAGGCAAAATAAATAAGATGCCGAATGTCGTTACAGCTCAGTGACTAGGGTGTTGGGCTGCTGAGCACGAGGTCGCGGGATCGAATCCTAGCCATGGCAGCCGAATTTCGATGGGGGCGAAATGCGAAAACACCCGTGTACTTAGATTTAGGTGCACGTTAAAGAACCCCAGGTGGTCCAAATTTCCGGAGTCCCCCACCACGGCGCGCCTCGCCTCAAATCAGAACTGGTTTTGGCACGTAAAACCCGATAATTAATGAATTATTGAATGTCGTTACAGATGTTTAGAACTTCCAGTTGCCCTCCGGCGCAAAGTAGTCCCTCGGCATCAATGAACGGGGACATGCTTAGTATTGGTAACATCGATGGCAGCGGTTTTCTTCCTTGAGAACGCGGACATTTGCTTTGCATGGCAGGTCGTGAGTGAGATATACGCAGTAACGCTGGGCCCGTTGCTGCTAATAATTCGTAACAGGTCTACATCTAAAAAGGCACCTTCGCGACGCGTTGCTGACAAAGTGATGTATGTGTGCCGTCACTCGTATAAGCCAATTTAGCGAGCTGTAGTCTTTCGCACACACAACCTCATTCTGAGAAGAGCTGGTTCACGGGCAAGCCATCGTCACTCTTATGACTAGTAGCTGAGCGGTTTTGATTTTTTTACTAGCAAGTCGTTGTCCTCAATACAGGGAACGTCCTCTGGTATTTGAAGCCAGCAAAGGCCAGACCACCACACGCTTGAAGCCAATAACTCTTTAGATGATTCACGTGGTTCAAGGTATGGATGGTGTAGTTATTTCTGCTGCACTGTTGCCACTGACTAGTGTTGGCTATGCGGTAACTCTCCGTCAAGCAGTTGTTCATGAGAAGATAATGTTAAGTCAAACGACACAAGGCGGGACTCTTAACACTGTATTTGCACTTAAAGGCACAGTAGACAAGATGGTGGACAGCCCCCAGCACAACACAGACCCGTCTGTGTCTTCTGCTCCAGGCAGAACGTCTCTCTGTTGTGGGAACTTCATAGCAAAATCAATTACGTGCCTTCTTTCGTATCCAATGCAGAGCGACAAGAGAGCTGGTATAGTAATTGTTGGACCCAGTCTGGAAAAGTACTGTCCTGACGGCGCCTAGAAAGCTCTGCTACAATAACATAGGTGATCAGTGGCAGGTAGTGCTGGGCAGTATCGAATATGCATGTATCTTAGATGCTCTTTGGGTATTTTATATCTATATCTGGGTACGTTTGGAAAGACGTGTATCGTTATCTATATTTCCGATACATTAAATAATGTGTCATTATTTCAAGATATAGGATGCTGCTATCGAAACATCACCGTGCGAAACTATAGACGTGGGCTGAAGTCCGCTTCTTTAGATGATGCTGCTGCCTCTAAGCCACCTGAGTAAAAGTAAAGGCAGCGATATTCTTTTATCTTTCTCCAGCGATTTGCTCAGTCCTCCAGCGAGGGCAGGTGATGAGGTCGGCACGTTCGTATTGGTGGAGCCGAGTCTGTTGGTGGCGCTCGCGTGTAGATTCTGTATTTGCTAAAACTGACGTCAATCGAAAGCTATCTGCTTGTCATGGCATTGTTCTCTGTTCGCCAGCCTTCATAGTCAGGTGAAGGGTGCGCGAAGGTGACGGCTTTAGCTTGCCTTCACTGCGCACATCAATTTGAGTTTGCAGAAAACGAGAAAAGGTTTTTTGGCTGCCACATTCTCGCTTCAGGCGCCGTGTACTCCACTCCGTTATCCTTTAAGAGCCCACTTTTTCAAAACTTACCCCAGCACATATCTCACAAGTAATGCTGTTGTAAATGTGATTAGCACTGAAGCAATGCAGCGACACATCTCTTAGAATACATTCTGGGGCATGGTCGGTGAATGGGACGATGTGCAATGCTAATCACTATAGTCTAAGCATGTCATCCTCTTCAAGCTTGGTGTCAGAAAGGTTCATTGAAGATCGGTACAAAACCCGTTTCATATACCCAGTCACCCAAGCAGGTGGGAAAGAGGTTTGTTCAAGATTGGCACAAATGCCGTGGGACATATACACTGAGCCAAACGGTCCGACAGTTTGTTTCAAAAAAGGTTCCCTCAGAACAAGAGCCCGGTGATCTACCCATCACAACCATGGGCTACGCAGTGACTAAATTCGGCGGGTGAACGTGGGTAAAATACCCAAAGACAGCGAACTGCATTAAAATTGTCACTGCCCCCATCAAGCACCTCATCAGGGCTCGATTCATCAAAACAGCATAGGTGTCCGGCGGTACACCCAGACGTTCTTTAGGGATTAGGTGAAACTGCATTTTCTCATACAACAAGCGAAGCTTCTCAATCTACAATGAACATATCGCCGTCAACAATGCTATGAGCTGGTCAATTTGTTTCGTACCGAGAAGTTCTTGTCGACCGAAGTGGAATCTCGATTTCCTGATTTCCGTCTCGTTGTGCCCGTTTGCTAGCTTGATGCTTACAACTTCCAGTTTTGCAGCTCTCTTGTGCCATAGATATTACCATTTCTTAATGGGTCGTTGCTCAGAGTTTTTGTGAGTCGTCGCATTTGAACTATTGCACTGACGTATGTAAATCGCTGGCACACGTGGGCACCTTAAGATTTGAGAGCGCGGTTGATGGGCGAGGTGGCACACGGACCTGGCCTTACGACGCAGCAGCCTGACCGTTGCTGCTATGAGTGGTTGCTAGCTGGATGTTGGACTGTGCGCGTAGGTAGGATATCGACCATGATAGAATGTTGGCACTGCTGGAGGACAAACCAGGTATACAAGATTACATTGAGGATGTTCTCGTTATGGAAACTTAGTTATTCTGAAGTTCCTTGTCGACATGGTTGCTTTCAGTTGGTATGAGCATATTTCAGTCCAGCAGGCGTATCTTAGCTTTCTTGCATGTCACAGAGGTGTCGTCCTAGTGACCTCACACGCTTAATAATTGTGGCTCTGCGGTATTTCTGTCAAATGCCTACAGTTCGACGCACCTTCAAACCTCTCCATCAGTCGCTGTGTTCGTGGAATGGTGATTACATCGTTTATTAGCAGCAATAATACAATAACACAGCACCCTATACTGGTATTCCAAGCGTGTTCTTACTCGTAAAAGGCTAGCCTCCTATCCTACTTCGTCCCCTTCTGCCTCACGTCTCCATTAGCCCCTCTCTAGTTTCTTTATATTAAGCAATAAAGCCGCTTTAGAAATGAGAACCATCTGACGAGCTAGGAAAGAAAAAAGTACACGCTCGAAGGCAGGGGACGCAGGCAGGGGGCTTTGAACACCCCTGGGGTATGCCATCAATAACTAAAACGTTCTAAGCTATAAGCATTCCTTAATTACGCAGAGTACTGGTCATCGAAGGGGATATGGAAGTTTCAGGTCTGTTAGAAGGAATCTAGTTACCGCAAACAATTTGCAATTGTAGGAACGATAACACAATGCACAGCGCCACTGTTATTGCCTTGCATGTGTCCTCGTCTTCCTGCCATTCGGCTATAACCGATAAAACGGTTAATATTTATGCGTGTGTTGAAAGTGTGTGGAAATCTTATTGAAAAGTTGTAAAATTGACTTGAGGGGATGCGGCTAGAAGACGGCCCATTAATTCTCAGCCTCTGTGCCGCTCAGGGCGCAGGCAGAATAATCAAGTCTGGTCATCTGCCCACTGGTGGCACGGGTCCGATCGGTGGCCCGCTGGCAGCAACAATTTGGTGGTCGCACGTTCATGGGGTCACCCACATCACCGCTGCTAGAGTCTCTCATCACTACCGCTTAATCAGCCACTGAATATTGTGCCTGAATGAAGCATATGCAGAGACACTACTCCTGAACACCTGGGTCAGTCACCTAGCCGCTACTGCGCTGAAGGTAAAAAATCCTACAGCCACGAGTTGGGCCCCGCATCTTTCATTAGCTCCATCAAAAGTACGGTATATGTATCTTCTTGAAAATCACTGCGACACAGGTATACATATTCGGACACATCCGAACAAACAAGCACACAAATTGGCAGTTCCCCTCGAAGGCCGATGCACTGACTGCGATAGCCAGGCATTGCCTTGCACTTGAACTTCTGGGACGGTGTCTTAACCATACTCGGGTCCGTTTAACGTGAATGGGTGCTTCGAAATTTCTGGCAGCCTTAAAATATTTATCCCACCATGTAGGGCCAGTAATGACATCGCACAGGCGCCACTACGCTGCTCGTAAAAAGCCGCGCCAGTAAAATGGCATCACTTTCAGGTTTAAGCGCTCATATTGCTTTGCACTTTAATTATTTACAGCCTGAGAAGATCTAAGATAAAAGGGAGGTGCTTTGAGTGTTTTGTTTGATGATATTTCTTTGTAGGCTGCCGTTCTCAAAATTCTGTGGAAAAATTTATTCGAGGACGTAATACCAGCTTTTAGCAGCTTTAATGATACGATAGTGTAGAAATATAACCCACATTAACAGGATGGAATATAACATCCTTCGCATATAACATATATATAGCTCAATATATAGCGTGTTTCATTTTAGCTGCACCAAATTTTTTAAAAAATTGCTTGTGGCGGATAGCACAATTATAATCCTTGATCTAAACTACTCGATGAGGCGTCCATTACTTCACAAGAAATCAAAATGCCTGATTAAATATTTACCATTATTACGCTAATGAACTTTTTAATTATTTATTTTACGGCACATCTTTCAATCTACGAATTATAGCCGCTGAGTTTGCAAGGCGTATTCATTTGGAACGAATTCTCAGGACTGAAACAGTTTCCAGATATTAATTTTGAGAGTATCCGACGAAATGCACGGGCTTTCCAGTGAAGTTTTTGAGGAAAACGCTGCTTTATGCATTGAATCACAAAGTTAACTGGAACGCCCATTCATTTCGTCGGACACTTTGAAAATTATTATCTCAAAACTGGCTCAGTCCTGAGAATTCGTTCAAAGTGGATACGCCTTGTAGATTGAAAAATGTGCCGTAAAATAATGAATAAATAGTTAATTAGCGTAATTATGTTTATTCAATTAGGCGTTTTGATTTCTCGTGAAAGTAATGGCCGCCTCATCGAGTATTTTAGATCAAGGATTATAATTGTGGTATCTGCTACAGACAATTTTTTTTAAATTTGGTGCACTTAAATGAAACACCCTGTATATGCCTCATGGTAACGACAACGGCAAAAATTCACTTGCAGTGCCCTTAAAATTGCTGTCGCAATATCACTCAAGTGTACTAGGAAAGTGTCAATGATGCATATATACAACAGGAACGCTTGAAGCTCCTTAGCATAGCACGAAGCCAAAGCAGTTCACTGCCATTCGCTAAGTACGTACCGGAGCTCGAGAATATGTCGTTATGAAAGGCTTCTGTAGCAACAATGTATAGACGTTGATCATATCAGGGATGTCTTGTATACATGAAAATGCAGAATAAATAATAACTTACCTCCGCAACTTTTCAGACATTGTACACAGCTATCAAGTTTTGTAGTTTCTCCCTCTGCACCAACAGGTAATAGCTCGCATTTCTTCTTTACGTATTTGCATTGGAATTCTTTGGCGTGCTCTTTATATTGCTCTGGAACCTTGGCCGATTCACTGTTGGCTAGAAGGTTCAACAGAATATTGCTTCATTTTTACAAAAAAATATATGTTTCGTTTCATCCTCAAGTCAATGCGTCGCTCTAAATGCGAGAATGCGCTACAAAGATTTACCAATGCGTTTTAGTTCTGCTTGTTATGATTCACAAATGCGGCAAATTATTCTGTAACTAACCTACTGTGCCTGGACATGAGGTGACCACCCACTTTATATTTAAAGGTTGAGCATCAATGCACATTTTATTTAAAGGATTCCCACGTTTCCTAATAATAAAAAATATCACAAAATTACCTCGAAGCCTAAAATAGAACAATTGTAGGCAAGGACCTCTTTAACTGAAATAGTCAGATAAACACTAAACACTCGCTAGTAGTGCTAAATAATGCAATGACTGTAGCAGCGTCCCGAATTAGTTTTTCTCAATGACCACAAGAGACCACCGCAGCTGTATTCACTTAATCAATAAGAGTAGCAAGAACAGGCTCAGGAAATTGTTGCACGAGTTAAACTTCGATACCCTTATTCCGGAATCTTCTCTCAAGTGAGAACAGTTGGTTAATGACCGGTGATCTGGCACCCGCCATTAGCACTAGTGATCGCTGTAAGTACAAGATCGCTAAAGGGTGACTGCTGACGGAGAGCCCTTATGTAAATGATTGGCAACTGAAGCGTTCGCTTGTAGCTGAAGTCGATTAAGTGCACGGCCTGTTGAATGCTTTCTTTAAATTTTTGTATCAAAACAAGCACCCGTATTTGTCCTTGAGGTTGCAGCCTGTTATGAATGCTGTAAAGAACTTTTCCACTTATATTTTTTTTGTGATGTACTGATATGTAAGTATGATATAAAACGCTTAAGCATACTTATTGCTATTAGCCTGCCAATATTATTATGATAAGTTCTGATATGTAAGTGTGATATAAAACGCTTAAGCATACTTATTCCTATTAGCCTGCCAATATTATTATGATATGTTCAAACGGCACAGCCGCATTTGTGTTGCGAGAAAAAATAAATGCGCTTACTATTTATTTTCTATATGGCGACTACGTTTATGTCTACTGCGTCCTAGATTAAACATTTCCATATTGTGCTTGAAAATATTTTATCTCTTTATCTTATGCTATCCATTACAGTGTTCCCCATAGTTCGGTGCCCATTTTGTTGCTCTAGCACATTGTGATGTGTCAATTGCGCGAGTGGTGCCTTGATCGTAGTGAGCAAGCGCCACAAGTGAGGAACAAGCAAGCAAGCACGGGAGAGCCAGCGTGGCAGACGTGGAAGAACACGGAGAAGAAGGTGCCCAGAGTGCGGGTGTAGTGGCCAGTCGAGTTCCTTACCCAAGGCCGCTCTAGGCTCCCACCTGGCATCGACACCATGTCCAACTTCTTCCTGTAGTCTGCGGTTGGCGAACGTCGGAAGGGCGTTCGACTCAGGCGGCCCAGCTTCTCCAGCGCCGTGCCCGAGCTACGGATGGCGAATGCCGCAAGGGTTGTTGCCCGGCCGTTTCCCGTCTCCATTATGTGCATCTTCACAGCAGCGTTGATCGACGCCGTCTGATGATAAGGTACCGACCGACGTGGGAGAAATGATCGAAGCCCTTGCACCGGTAGCAGAGGTGAAGCAATTAGACTTGGTGTACGGCGTCGAGACCTCTTCCGGGCCAAGGCTACCTCCCCATGTTCCCAACATCACAGCGGAACTTCATCCTGCATCATTGTATCCTTGGTGTTCGCTTGGGCGTGACCAGGAACAGTTTATAGTTTCGCCACTGCTACTCCACTCTGAGCCCCACCTCCCTCGCCCCTTCTAGTCCATACCAAAGCTCCAGTGCGGACCATGAAACTGCAGGCACCTTATGAGTTTTATACTTTCTTTGAAGACCTAAGTCTCTTTTGTGTGTGTGATTCGTTTGCTGAGTTTCGTTTTCTATTTTCGCTGTATTTTCTTTAATGGATGGCTTGTTGTGGTAACGACCGACTTCGTCACTCACTTCGTCAACTTCGTCAACCCCACGACAACTTTCTGTGGCAGCACTACCAAAGCTACGTGAAAGCACTGGCAAGTTCCGAGCTTCTGTTGTGCTACTATGCCAAGTAGTGCCGACGTTTTGCTGGCTTTATACAGGAGTAGGAAAACATGACACGGATGCCACAAAGACAAAAAACTTGAAACAGCAAGAACTGTAAAACGTTTTCGTAAGCAAGCTTTTCATTTCTCAGAAGATTTATGTAGAACAAGAACTTTGGTACGGTTTGATTTACGCTTCGTAGCTTCCAGCTGCTTAATTTCGCGGACTACATGCGGATGCGCCGTAAAAAATGCGGGCTTCTGCTGCGCACCTTTCACTGCACTGCTGCAGAAAGTTGTCGCTGGGCATAGTCATTTCCATTAACCGAGGTCGCTTGCCAGTTTAATATGCCACCAAACGATATTTCTTTTTAATACGAGCGATATAAACGTTTCATTCTTAGTTACGGAGTTGTGAAATATTGCTTCATTTTTTTAGTTTTTGGGCATTTTCAGCATTTTTCGTCAAAGCATTGTGGGGATAAAAAAATCATATCCTATTGCTTGGTGCTGGGTAACTGTGGAAGGCAAGGCTGCAGCCTTCCACAGTTACCGTCCAGGCTGTAGTACACACCAGTGTCGGATCTAGTGCAAATCAAGGCACCCGATGTGGAAGATGATATATGAAAGTGCCAACATGATCTCTGAAACAAACACAGATTCGTCGTCCGGGTATATGCTGGATATATAGTCTGTCGCCATAACTCCATCGTCATGATTCTTCCGTCGTCACTTTATCGTCTTTCAGTCGTCACATGTCGTAGTCATTTATTCGTCATGGTGTCATTATTCTGCCGTCATCGCGTCGTCATGCAGTGGTCATCCCTCCCTAATCATGCAGTCGGTGACAGGACGTCACAGTCATGCTGAT
This sequence comes from Dermacentor silvarum, assembly GCF_013339745.2. Taxonomy (NCBI): domain Eukaryota; kingdom Metazoa; phylum Arthropoda; class Arachnida; order Ixodida; family Ixodidae; genus Dermacentor; species Dermacentor silvarum. Next base: position 38,116,043 of record NC_051160.1, read on the forward strand.
GTCGTGTTTGCGTCGTGGTAATGCCATGGTCTCAAGAATTCCTCAATAAACCATCGGAATTTGGCCGTTATCAGTTTGCCCTCTTCACTTCTGTTGTGATTCTATCGCTATCGTTGTGACGTTCCCAATATGTAGTTGTTATTCACTTTGTCGTCGTCACTCAGTCATCATGATTCCATAGACGCCATGCTGTGGTCCTGTATATTTCTTGGTTATATTCCGCCACCGTCATTCTGTCGTTGGTACTCACGTTTTAGTTCCAACAGCCTCGTTACGTCTTGAATCTGTCATCGTCACTCACTCTGCCGTTGTCACTCGGTTTCCTTCATTCCATCGAGGATAATGAATTCTCATTCTGCTGTTGTTACACTTTCGTGGTAATCTCTTCTTCACTCGCCATTGTGACATCGTTACCATAATGCAGTCGCCGGCATGCAGCCATCGTCATTCAGCTGTGGTACTGCCATAGTCGTGGTTTTATCGTCAGCATTCCGCCATCGTCAATATATCATCGTAATTCATCCCTTCTTCACGTGCACCCGTGACGCCTTTGCAGTCATGTAGTCGCCGGCATACCAGCATGTCATGTAGGTTGTTCATTCAGTAATCAAGGTTCTAACCTTATTATTCCGCCATGGTCAAGCTCTCATTGTCATTCAAATGTCGTTATCCTTTATTCACCTCAACCATTGACAAGTCACTGTCACCGCCTTGGAACTATATGGACACATCTAGCACTTGCGCCATAATGCCCACTAATCATATTTGACCATATACCCCTGACCCTTCATAATCATACATGCGTCGGCATGCCGTCGTTGCCATGCAGCTTTCGTCACTCCATTGTCGTCATGCCGCTGTTGTCAGGCCATCGTGGGTACATCGTGTTCATATACTCGTCAGTGTGGCGTTACCATCCTATTGCCGACAATACTCCCCATCCGCAACCAGAGGCGAAAAGTAAAGAAGTTGGCAAGAAAGAGACACACAATTACTTAGCAGCGTAATATATTCCCATAGTGCACGTGTGCGTATATTGGTAATTTCTTTGAGTTACCGTACTCTTAAATAACGTATTAATCAAACAAGGCACTGTATCGTGCAACGTGATTTCAACTCTATTATCTACGCTTTTCATGAGCGACTGTGTTGGGTCATGGGGCAAAACGTACACCACACACCTGTCATGCCTCACGCATCTTCAGAACCGGGCCGCCGAAATAATTCGTGATAGTCTTTGCACCCAGCTTGTGTACCACACATTTACCGGAAGATTGAGATTGTTCAGTTACCTGGCACATTCCTTCAGAAACATGGTCAAATACTGTTCAGAAGTGGTAATAATGACGTTCGCACTTACTACTTACCCCGGCACAATTTTAATACGAATAACACACGTTTTCTTTAGTACAGAAGAGAAACCGAACGCAAACACAAAAATCAGAGGATGAGAGTCCTCTTTGAAGCCATTTCTCCTTTGAATTAACTGCTATGAAATTAATATTATTCACGTGGCAACAGGTTGGAAAACTGTTTTTACTTAGCCCTCTTACAGCACCTCTTTAGAAAACAATTTCTCTGTACAACTCTGCTTCGTTGCTTGTATTTATAGTTTGCGAATATTGTGTGTAAATAACATCTAACATGATTTGTGTAATGATTTTGTGTAAATAACATCTGGCTAACTATAACTCCCAATAATATTGCATGTTGCTAGCCAAAACACATAAATAAACTACTGAACGCGTCACTAAAGTTCCCAGGAAATGTGCACAAAGAACTTACGCCGTGCGTTTGTCGCGCAGACCAGAAAAAGTAGCACCAGAGTTCCAAATAGACACTTCATTTTGGAACCTTACGAGAGCTGCAGACAGCATGAATAATTCTCACTTTCGTGTCATGTTATATATATATATATGTGTGTGTGTTGCTTTCTGCCATGATCATTTTTATTCAGACAAACAATATCAAACCGCCCGACATAAGTGATGATGGTCACCAGCCTGAAACGTAAACAACTGATGCCTGTCTAAAGCTTCAAACAAAATATATCACTTTTTCTGAAGCACTATTGTGTGCAATTGCCAATGTATTGCTTTTTTTTCTGGAACAGAGAAGTAAATTTTATTGCACCATCAGTAATCCTTGCATTCGGCAAGCATTCGCATAGCCACAATGGTGGCAAAAAGTAATAATAATAACTGAAGAACCTTTGATGTAGCAGAAGGGCATCGGAATGCTCGTCTGTTTCATTTATAATTTTCAAGACAAGCTCATCAGATTTTCACATGTTATTTGCTCGAAAAAAACACACTGGAAAATGGATTGCTTGAAACAAAATAAAATCATTTATAACGACGGACAATAGGCTTAAACACACGTGTATTTTTACATGACTTTCCTGATCTTCTATTTAGGGTGGCTTAAATAATACTTTTCAGGAAATGTGGCGTTATTCCCCGCCAACTCAAGCAGCGTTTTTTTTTTTTACCGTCACAGATATGGTTGACAAAATTTCCACATGTTAAAGTTTAAAACTGATTCCCTTCATTTATTTTTCTTCTCAAACGTTTTCTACAACTTTGGCGAAAATGTATTGTTCTTGCATGGCTGTGCCAGAAGGCATCAATCAACATTTTTTTTCAAAGCATGGAGGAAAGAAACAAAACAGGAGAGGCCCTGACGTCACGTTTTTGAAGCTGGAAGTGCAGCCATGTTGGTGTGCTATCTCCCTCTGCGCCTCCAATCAGGGGTTCTGCAGCTCGCTGGAGCAGAAGGGTGCGAACTTTGAACTTGCGTTGTTACGAGCCGCCGGAAGTGTGTGCCACCGACGGCGTCAAAACAAAGCCTACGAAACTTCTGTAGCAGTTTCAGTGAAGCAGACGCGCTCCTGTGTTTTTCTGCATCACATTGACGAAGACGACAACGACCTGCGCCGTGATTGCTTGAGTGTATCTGTTGCTGGCTGACACTCACACTCACAGACCCAAACACAACTTTCAAGCTTACACACCACGCTCCAAAGTCAGCTTTTCTCGTGAACAAAAGGTGATGCGAGAAAGACACCCGTGGAAAAATCTTATGTCACTTTTCAGAGACCGAGAGCAGCAGTGAAAGCTTCAGGAGCGCAGTTTCTATGGCAACGTTGACATTTGGGGTACCTGTCCCAGTGCTCATTTGCGAAAAACAGCACGTGACTTCCGCCAGACCTTCTCCAATACGTCCGTGCTGGCCGGGGCCTCCCCTGGGTTTCCTTCCTCCATGTTTCAAATGAATATTGTGTCATCCAGCCGTTCAAATGGTGGGTGTGGCAAGACAATGAAGCGATGTCACTTCCAAAATAACCAATATTTCTAATATTTGAACACTTCGAGTGCTTTGGCACCGGCAAAAGCCGGTAAAATTGCAAAGTTTGACTTTTTCTCGGAACAAAGGTAATTGCATGCAGGAGGCACGAAATAAATATAGCAAGGTAGCCCGGTTAACATAATTTCGCCGAAACGTATTTGGAGCTTGGAAGGTTCAACAGGTCGCCAGAAAGAAAACTGTAAAGTTCCAACTCTTAAGCGAAGCTTTATAGGCGCACAAGTGTAGGCGGTGGTGGTGGTGGTGTCACGCTGAAAAGTGGGCCGATCCTGGCGATAGTGCAGAAAGGGTCCAAGCTCAATAGCACATACCAGGGACAAGAAAGAGAGAATGAGAGCGACAAATAGAGAGAGAGATAGAAAAAAAAGAGAAAGAGGGAGAGAAAGCAAGAAAGAAAGAAAGAGAAGAGAAAGAAAGAGAGAGAGAGAGAGAAAGAGGGAGAGAAAGAAAGAGAGACAGAAAATCATCACGAAGGTCAGATACACACACGACAAGCTTCGCTTGCCCCCATTTTCTCGACAGGGGTAGGGCTGGTAATTTTTTTGCAAAAATCTTCGTGTTCAAGGTCAAAAAAAGTTGCAGTGGCTTAGCTCGGCTATGCCAGGATATACGTAGCGTTAGCAAAAGTTCAGCTGATTATTCTTAGCTTTCCTGGTTGTCTCCTACGCTCAACCGCTAATTGCCAGGCAACTACTTCGGGATCCGATGAGTCAAGCTTCTCCGTTCTTCTGCGCTGTTGAGCAGCATTTGCGCTCTCCTTCTCCATGGCTATACCACACTGGCAAACGCCAGTCAGAAGCGCAGCGGCTCCAGCGCAGTGTCAGACGGCGACTGCACAGCGAGCGAGCGCCGGCGCCAGTGCGTCTACCACGGCTACGACGTCACTCCTCTGGAATGCGCAGACCGGCGGCGGTGAGTCGCGCGCGGCGGCGGCGGAGTGCGCGAGAGGTGCCGGCTCCGGTGGCTCCGGTGCGCAAGCCGTGTGACATCACTGATCCTTGCGCATGCGCAGCACGGCTTTTGATGTGCCGCGCGAAACGGTCTTGGCTAGGCCAGTGTAGCTAACGCTACAAAACGTTGCTTTCGTGGTCTGCCTAAAAATATGTCATACAGCATTAGATAGCTCTACGGCATAGCATGGTGTAACATGAGCCCAACGTTGCGTAACATGAGCCGCACGCGCAAGCAGGAAGATCCGAGCAGCTCCGGACTGGAGAGGCGCGTGCGCTTTCCTTCTTACGGCCTTCTCATTGCGGCTGTTTCCCCCTCACGCCGCGCACCCGTGGTGTCGCTTCGACCCCACTGCTGCCGCCACGAACTGAAGGCGAGCGTGCGTTCGCTCCCATCTCGGCCGTGCGTGCTCGCATTATTTGTAAGTGCCATGCACTGATAAAAACTGTCTGACCCTTATTCCTATACAACCACCGCGCAGTTTTGTCTAGCCTAGTAATGGGTATGAGTCGGCAAATAAATTTACGCGCAACGTGCAGTGTTTGCACAGAACGAAACGCCAGGCTTGGATTTGCGTCATAGCTCTGAAGCCGAAGTGCTGGTATTTTGTTTGAGCACCACTGGCATTAAAAATAATTAAGGAATGGTGTTGCGCATTCGGTGAAAACAAGTATTTATTGACGATGAAACTAAAAACAAACTCAGCATTTCCTTCACTAATACCGCATTATTTGAAAACTGTCATGTCGAACACATCACTTCTTGCTGAAATAACTCCCACCTGGGACACAAATTCAAAACCTAAAGTGTTTCCTGGATGGCTTGTGCGCATAAGTTATTGACTTCTCGTTCTTGTCGATTATCTTCTGGGTGTAGTTTATCAGAAGTATTCTGACAAACTTCTCGGAAATCAAGCCGGCAGACCTTATCGCGTGGCTGTTGTCGACGCCTTCCGGACAACGTAGCAGCGGCGAAGTTTTCAAGATGTGGCTGAATGAGGATTCGTAGCACATTTGTGCGTGAAAGGTGCACGACAGCTTTCTCCAAAAAGCACTCAATTCTGTCCAACAGTGCCACAAACTCTGCTTTTGGATAGTGCAGCCTGCTGAAATCTTGGCTTTGTAGAAGCGTGTACAGAGGATCACTTCTCTCGTGCGTTTCGAGGAGAATTGAACAAGCGTCACACTCAAAGTCAATTAGCTTGGCGATGTTTCCAGCGACGTAAACCAAACCAGAGTACGTGACAGAGGGTGATGGGGTGTCTGGATATTCCGCAAGGTCATTCAACTCCTCAGTCAGAGACTGTGGTAGCGCTGCAGCCTGCTCTTCGGCATCACCACAAGCTATTGTGAGCTTCGTGCCAATTGAGGCCTCAGACTTGATAATGTGATCAAGCGCTGTCGTCACTGCCCTTGCGTCTAGCATGTCATTTCCTCCGCACATGAATCTCATTCTTCCAATGATGGCCTCAATAGGGTCATTGTTCAGCTTCCGCGTAAGGACGCAGTTGACACCATTCCGCAGAAGAAAACGTGCAGTTTCCACTGTAGACTTCGTCGTAAAGCGCAAGGCTTCAAATGTCTCACAATTGAAACCATCCTTTCCTCGTGCTTTCTAGTTTTCCTGGATGCCTTCTTTGTAGCTGGTGAACTCGTTTGCAAGCCACAGCAGCCGAGGGACGTCTGTATTTGATATCGGGCTCTTTTGGCCGCTGCCGGCATACGTGGTATCATGGATATCGAACCATCGTTTGATTGTCTTCTTAAAGTGAATGGTCGAACTTGCTTTGCTGAACACGTAGAGGGTAGAGTCACCGCCTGTGTTTTCTTGGAGGTGCTCAATAGCTGCAATTACTTGTGGAGAGAATGTTTGCACTGCCCGAAGGACATTCATCTTCTCCAGGTTTGTAGGGTAGACATGTTTCTTGGTTAGGTTTCTTGCCAGTTTGACTGTCATGTCCTTCTGGTGCTCGTACAGCTTTTGGACAAATATGCCAGAGATGTCCCCTACGCCGTCTGTCAGCTCTCGTTGAAGAAATTGACTCCGAACGTTTTTTTAGTACGTGGCATGGGTCGAAGCTTAGGAAGATCACCCGATTGGTATCATATGGATGCTCCACTACAGTCGATAGGCAGCCATTTCCCATCAGCTTAAACATTGTAGTATTGACGCAATAATTCTCCGTCACAATGCGCACAATCAAAAATCCGCACGACTCGTCGATGACTTCCTTAGTCCATGCAAACAAGTCTCTCCCGCTAAGTTGCTTAGTGAAATAGTATGAGCAGGGAATTCTGTAGGAGCTAGCGATGCCGTGAAGCACAAATTACAGGACCCTGTTTGTAAGGGTTTCCTTCGAGCCACCTGGTGCGTCACTGCTAGGCTTGTCTCTCAAGCCAAAGACTGCGTCCGATTTCCTATCGTAGATGCACTTCGGCTTGATGCTAGCCTCGTCAATGATTAGCGTTGCCATATGCTGCTTAGAGCTGAGTAAGGAAGCATCAAAAACCAGTCTTTCTCTCATCGCAGGACTCATCCCTGTCGTTGTCGGGCTTGGTCCCATGTACCGCTGCAGCGTGCACTTTGCTGGCAGTGTCAGCAGCTGGGATGTCCGAGCGTGATCGTACCCCTTAGGCGAAAGAAAGCGCCACACGACACACTCTCTGATAATCTCCTCTGGGTAGCACGGTCGCTTCTGCCCATAACTGTCTAGTTGATGAAAGAGAAAGATGGCCTTCTTTTCACCCTTTGCAGAATCAGCAACAACTTCTTTGACAGAAGCATGCCTCTTATTCTCCCGAAAGAAAGCGTTTGCTTTCCTTGCGGACGTCAAGCTGCTGTTGGAGTTTGCTACACTTTACTGCTACACTTTACGAAGCCTGCCGATAAGCGAAACATACGCACTTACTCGCTGGGCGTCTTGATTTGCCGCTTGAGTGCAGACACTATGTTTCTTGTCAGCGAAGTCGTCCTGCGATTCAGGAAGGTCGACCGCGCCTTCTGGCTCCGCTTTTCGCTTACTTGGTTTTGGAGCAGGGACAGAACATCTAGATGCGGGCTCCTTACGAGGCTTCTTGGCACTCGGCACAAGGTAACTTGGGTACTCGTCGAACACTGTTGGCGCAACACCAGGTAGAAGTTTCCTGATTCGGCACCCAGGCACGTAGTCAGTGGAGAGGAAATGCCGGCTACAAACGACAGTTGACGCCGACTTGTCGTTGACAACGAAATTTTCCCTTGAAATGTTTTTCAGCCTCTTAGCGACCAGTTCTGCATCACTCGGGAATTGATGAAAGGAAACGCCATTAGTCATACTTGACTGCGACTTACAGCGCGGTACGCAACAGTACACCATGGTCTCGCTGGCCGGTCCACAGCAACCGATTCACTGCTTCGCATTGCAAGACATATCCCTTAGAATGCAAAAGCTATGAGTCAAAGGTACTCAAATCACGACGTATCTGGCTAGCAGCATCCACACTGTCGAACGATGCAACACACGACATAAAAAGAGAATGTCAGGACGGCAGTAGCAAGAAGCTCCCAGAACTACAACTACAGCAGGGTCGCTGCGCCCTCACGCGGCGAGCAGTGACGTCACCCGCGGAGACGCGCTCCCATTGTGCCCGAAGCGATAGCGAAGGCCGTAAGAAGGAAAGCGCGCGCGCCTCGCACGCCTCTCCAGTCCGGCCGTGCTCCGAGTCGACCCGGGGCCAGTGGCCGCAGGGAATGTACGCTATCCACAATAAGGCCCGTATTCACGAACGGAACTTACCCTTAACTGATGACTTAAGTAGCCGGCCGATGCTTACCGCGTTTCATAGATAAATCTTGTACTTAAGGTAAACTTTAATCACCACTTGACTTCCGGAAAGTAAAGTACAGTCTTTGGCAACCTTAAGTGCGACTTTCGCTAATCTCGCCTAGCAAGCAAGATGGCCGACTGCTACGGCATCTTAAGTGCTCCTTAAGGCAACTGAAGGCAATCGTAAGTGCTCCAGGAGCACACGCGATCTTCATCGGAAAAGGTTGTTTTCTTTTTTTTCCATCGTCCGCGCGGTTTGAAAACACAACACACACACACACACACACTCTCTCTCTCTCTCTACGCACAACACCGCACGTTTTCAGCAACAAAACGAAAAAAAAAGTCCGGACGGCGACATACACAACCGCAGTAGCTGCGAGAACCAATGTGAACTTGTGTTCCGACAAGTTCGAGTAAAGCGCTAAAACCAAATTAATTCTTTGTATTTTACTGAGCACAATGCGCATGCAAGCACTGGAACATTTATATCCGCATTATTCTGCTGCAATTTTTTTACGATTGAATCGATCGTACACGTAAATTATTTACGTATCCTCGACACCAGACGACATACTTGATCAGAAAAGTGTTACTTTTGAAAGTGGTACTTAAGTGTCGTTTTTAAAGTACTATCCTAAAACGTTTCTAAAACTTGTACTTTTCCCGCACTTATTGACACCCTACTTCAGTTCCGTTTGTGAGTACGGCCCTAAGGCGGTAACGATGTCCCCCCAGCGATATCATGGGCGAATGGCCCAAGTCACGCGTCAACCGAATAAAGGGGTCCAAAGGGGTCCCCACAAACGATTTCCATAACATTACATTACCTTCCGGATATATTTGCATAGATATATTACTATCTGTAGGAGCTGAAATAACCTAACACGATATGGATCCACATTTCCGGCAATCTTCGCACCAGGTGGAAATAAGCTACAGCATTTACCTCGCATTCATTTATTTAAACGAATTCCAAAGCAATTAGGAGGACAAAATGACTGGTTCGTCATAACGGATAAATATCTTTTACAATTTTAGTACTTTATCTAACTTCCTGATTTGATTTCAATACTAAATAGCTACAGTAAGCTGATCTCTATTTTCTTTTCTTGCAAAATGGAATAAGGTATGTACGTATGTCGCGGCATTTTTCATGAACACAGGCGCTTCTGTGTTTGCATCTAAAAGGACCACATGCACAGATGTCTGCGTGACTGTTCCGGTAGGCTATTCACGGCGAAAACTCCAAACAAACACATATCCACATTTGAGTCTTTACCACGCCATACACCCTGCGCTGTATTCCAATAAATGCCCACACTGCGATCAATGCGCAACGCTTTGCCACATTTATGGGATTTTTGCCACACACACGAATATTTAAGAGCCGATTCTATGCAAGACGACGCAATGCCTCTTTTTACAATCTCAGAGTGCGCAGACTTCCAACACAAAAATTCCTTTTTCACGCGTGGTTGATACGCCCAAAACAAATGGCATTAACAGAACTTAAGCTTTAGTTCCAAGAACTGCAACACATTGTTTTGTGGACTCTCGTAGGTAAAAACAAGACCTTCTCCAGTTTCCTTAAGATCATCAAAACGTTATTGATCGTATCCTGGTAGGAGGAGTCAAAGAAGAGACGTTCTGGGAGTCTGGGAGTGGGAGTCGAGCGATAAAAATATGGAAAAATCATCAACGTATCTAAAAAAAATTATACTTTCATTTCAATAGAAGCATAATCTAAAGAACGGTCCACATTAGACAGAAAAATATCCTACCAGGATATGATCAATAAGGTTTTAGATTATATTAAAGAACATGGACAAGGACTTGTTTTGCCCACGAGAGTCCGCAAAACAATGTTGCAGTTCTTGGAACTAAAGCTTAAGTTCTGTGAACGCCATGTGTGTCGGGCGTATCAACCTACGTGCGAAAAGGAACTTTTGTTCTTTACGTCTGCGCTCTCGAAGATTGTAAAAAGAGGCATAGCGTCGTGTAAGCTACAGCTAAATACCACCATATTAAACAAAAATGAATTGCCAAAGAACTAAATAAACAAAAAATACTAGACCGCTTGTTTTATCAAAAATTACCTGGAAGAATTGCGCTAGTGCAGCGCTATACCTGGAGCTTTACGAATAATTTGCACCAGTTTCCACAAGTAACGTGAATAAAATTCTCTCGATCCCCACAGCACAGAGTCATTGACTTCGTCAAGGAGCTACAATGTCATGCGCCTCTTCTCATAACCACCAACCCCTCCACACTCTGATAAGTACGCCGAAGTCAAGGCTTCATCATATACACCACAAACGTATCGCGTGTAAACAAAGGCACTTGCCATAGCTTACTTTTCACAGGAATTAGGTAGACGATAGTGCTGATCAGGAGGCCGAGAAGTAAAAGCTTCATTTCAAATATATATATATTTATAATAAAAAAATATATATTTATAAAATTGTATAAAAGAAATATATGTTACCGAACATAGCTCGTTGGTGTGATGTGCGGTTTTCATGTGGATTATGTGTGTTTTTTCGCTCTAAATGTTTATTCATGCCAGTCGGAGCCCAATGAATAGTACAGCGCTTTTATATGTAAGACACAGTAATGAACTATGGCTGTTTCTGTTTACCTGTTTCCTATAGTTGTTCCCGGATGCGTACTGTAGCAAATCGTGACGTCAAGAACCGGAACAGCAGTACTACAAATATGGTTAATTACGTTTCTTATTACTCGCCCAAACTGTGTTGCTCATGCTGTTTTTTTTTTTTAATGTTTGCACATGGTTGTGCTTGTTTTTCTTAAATTGAATGTACAATATTTTCTAGAATTTGCCTGCTTAATTTGCTTGTTCACGTTTCCCCTACTCCCTTTTCGTTTATTCTTACACTGTCCTGATTGCGTCGCTGAAGCGCAGATTGTACAGGGGTCAGGGCCTCAGTCAGGCGCTTGCTAGCGCCTTTAGTCCTGACCCTTCTGGTTTTCTGTAAGCAAACTGGAGAATTTGTGAATATATATATATATATATATATATATATATATATATATATATATATATGGCCAAAAACTATTCAGCACTTTGTGCACGTTCCTACCAGTCGTGATGCAGTTAGCTGTTCACAATGTCGTTGAATATTCGGTACGTCTTTCGTTAACAAAGAATGCTTCGTGGGCACTGTTCAGATCAGTTGCACACATTATTATTCAGCAGCGAATAGAGCAGTGGTTCATGCTGCTCTTTTTCCTTCAGTACCCGTATGTTCGAACTAGGACCCACGGAAACCATAGCCACAGCGTCATTGTTGTCTAGAGAAAAAGGAATAAAAAACATGCATTGCAGCAACTGCAAGGTTCGACTCGCAATAGCTTAACCCGATGTAAGAAAAATGTTGAAAATTAATTTATTTCCGTATACGTGCCGTCCCAGGAATGCAGCTGTGAGGTAGCCAACCAATCGTAATTGAAAATGCAGTCGTCGTTAAGGAATGCGTTATAATTGCCTGGACGATTCTTATGCAGCCTTGAAGAATAAATGTCGCCATTATCTCATTCAATACGCAACACCACTCAAATATGCTTAACATTACTTTAAATCTATTAGTATAGCTAAGGTCAGCATGTTCAATAAAATTCACTTAGGTTGCAATACAGATGTCTAGAGCAGAGACAAGACGTTAACTGCTTTGAATGAGGATGTATGTCGCACCGATGTAAACTGCGCAGCATGTGCTGCTACCATATATTCTACATCATGGCAAAAACTGTCCTATAATAGTACCCCATTGCAGCTGGAAAGGTGTTTGTAATTAAGTTTCCGCGCAACAGAACTATCTGTTATAGTGTATTCGAATAACAATCCGATGCTATTATAGCGGTGGGTTCTGTGTAATCTACTTCACATATTTTCTGACACATTTTACAATAAGAAATTTAATTATAATAACGCGCTTGAAATATAAAAAACCCACGTGACGGAGCGCTTGCGCAGCGGTATCATGCGCGCTCAAGCGTGCGTTCGGTGAACAAAGTCAGCTGCATCGCGGCTGGCGACGGGAAAGCGGCAGGGCGTTGTGATGGTTGTAGGCAGCTGGGCCGGCGGCTCCCATCGGATGACAGCGCAAATGCACACTGCTGGCGAGCGCTGCGGAGGAGATAGCGTTAAAGCGTCCAAGAGTGCTAAAAAAGAAAATAGCTTTTTCATTCTGTTCAAGGAAGGGAAGGGCGATGCGCTAGAGGACTATGGAAGGCGATGACGGCAGCTTCCATTTCGCGGGTGAAAAAACAAAAAGAAAGACCTCGCCGCCATTCATTAGATGCTTCTCAGGAGCCCGTATCCCTGCGGGTTCTCGAGGGCTTCATAAGTTGGCTTTAATCTACACAGAGCAGCAGACATGCCGTACTCCGATGAAGATAGAGCGGATATGGTTCGGGCTCTTGCTGCGTAAAGCGGCCCTAGAAGGCAGGCAGTCAAGCTTTTTCAACGCTGGTATCCAGGTATCCGTCCAAGCTCAATGACAATTGTGCGTGCGTATGAGACGTTGAAACCGAATGGGACATTTGCTACGAAACGGCACAAATCAGCAATTTTGGGAGAGGAAGCGGAGACAGATATCCTATCCAAGTTTTCCGCACACCCCCAAGAAAATGTGCGTCGAAATCTTCGAAGCTGGTGGGGTGTCGAAATCTTCGGTGTGGAGAATACTGAAGAAAAGACAACCTAATCCTTACCACGTGGAGCTGGACCAAATGCTGGAGCCCCGCGACTTCCAGAGTAGAACACACTTTTCTAAGTGGATCCTAATCAAAAGAGAAGAGGACCCAGGTTTTGTTACCAAGATCCTATGGACCGATGAATCTAACCTTTCCCGCAATTCCCAAGTGAACATCCACAACGCTCATTATTGGCAGGACGAAAACCCTCACTTGTTTTGGATGCGCATCATCAATATCAATCGTCCTTTAGTGTATGGTGTGGAATTTACAGTGGCACTGTCATTCGGCCAGCATTTTTTTACTACACGCTTACCGGTGAATGATACGTCAACGATATCCTCGATGAGCCACTTCAGGATTTTCTCTGCGAAGTTCCATTGGCTAGAGTCAAGTATATATGGTATCAGTACGATAGAGCTCCTGCGCATGGCAGCCGCAACGCTTCCAATTGGCTGGGTGAAGTTTTCCAGCAGCAGTCGATAGGGCCGCGGGGGCCCATTTCCTGGCCAGCAAGGTCACCGGATTTACCCCCCCCCCCCCCCCCCGGTGGTTGTCGTTTTTGGGGGTACGTCATGGATCAAGTATAGGGGGCACAAACGACATCATCGGACAGCTTAAAAGAAAAAAAAATAGGATAAGTTTGCAACTCCATTCCCAAAACCACGATAAAGAACGCCACAGCAAATGTGCTTAAGAGATGCCAGAGTTGCATTGCAGCAGATGCCGATCTGTTTGAACACGTATTGAAATCATGGCACGATTTCGCAAGTATCGACCACTGAAAGAAAGGGAAGGAAGGGACTGTGACTCGCCACTTTGAGGGATGAAATTATTATAGATGCGGTCACCAGGGAGCAGGCTTAGGCTGGAAAGTCGGACGCATTGCTACGACAGAGTCCCCGTCGGCTTTGCGCAGCAATATTTTTCCGTCCATGCGCCATGCGTATTTGACCTCATTTTCTTCCGCCCATTCCTTAGCCTCTTAAAGCATATGCCAACTTTGGCTGGTCATGTTCTCTTGGATGAACAGGTTGGATTTCATTTCTTTCAGTTTGGACCAGTTATTCAATCATTGGTCTCTGACCGATTGTCTGATAGAGCGAACGATTGTACCTGGTGTTTTTCCTACTTTACGCGGGAGGCGGTGAACAGCATTTAAGGCATTTTCGAAATTAAATTTCAAACATCAAAGAAAATCAATGTTGTGAAACTGGACAATATACTATTAAATAGCAAGACCGTAGAGGCTTGGGCTAGTCGGTACATAATCGATAGGGGAACCGCGCAAAAAACACGACAAGAAGACAAGCTGGGAGACACACCAGCGCTGACTGACAACTGGATTCTTTATTCAGAAAGGAACACATACATACCAAACGAAAAAAGAAAAGAAGGGTACATCACGGCCCATGGGCAAAAGTAGACACCGATTGGATTTAGATTTCCCGCGAATCATGGCGGTTGTTGAGATATGTTAGTTCTGCCTCAGTTTTCTGCGCTGTTCCCCTATCGACTATTAAATAGGAACTGCTTTTCCTTTCTGATAGAGGCGTATGCGTTAGTTGCGGGTGAAAGCCCATCTGCCATGTCTAAGCGAGACATGTAAGCATCAGCTAAAAGGAGCGCCTGGGTGTTGACATGGTAAATTATTCATAGTTCGCCATGTTTCGGCGTGGCGTAGCGGTAAAATGAATCCTGGTGAAGCTAAGCTATTTAATTTTCTTACTTTTTCCATGTTTGTTACCGCATTAAAACGCTCTCGGTTGCTTTATTTATTTAAATATACAGATACGCTAACCATACACCGCGTTTTTGTTGCTCTGGAGCGGCTTTTACAGAACCCAGTGCCTTCCAGCATGCCACCCCAGTTCAGCGCTCCCGTATCCAGTGCGCGCCACTAGGCCAATAATCCGGCATGGTACTGTACACTGCGTACTGGGATTTGCAATAGGCGTGGGATAACAAAAATACTTTGAACAATAATACGAAAGGTAAGAGAATCACTGGCACTTCTACCATGAATGTATACTAACCGGCAAGGGCAGCGATGTAGTAAGGAAGGCCGCTCGTCTACAACTACACGAGTGAAAAAAATGCGTATAATCTCCTCCGGGAGTTATCTGAATGATGCGTAAGCATTTCGTAGTAACGAGGTGGTGTTGAGTGGTCACATTCAATACTGATGGTATTCTTAGCACTGTTTAGCGGCTGCGGTTGTCTTGGCGCCTTTACCCTAAATGCTACAGCGCAGTGGCGACACGAACTGCTGCGGCAAGGTGCCGCAACGTGAACTGATGAGGCAAGCAAACTACTGTAGGTGGTGACGCTAGGTACGCTGATGACGTTCCGATCCGAAGCCACGGCTGCTCCACAGTTCTGGCTTACTAAAGGTGTGCCTAGTTCGTGCCTGATTGCGCACGTCACGTCGTCACAGAGACGTGCTCGTGGCACTGCTCGCGCGTTCGTCGTCGTTTTCTCCTTCCACAGCTGGTGGCGGTGGCAAACACTTATTGTTCGTGAGCCTTATGTAACAAAACTACTTGTGAGAGGGATCATGAGCGCGTAGGGTGGCCGGGAGTTTGTGGCCCTCGGCGACCCTCAAAGCCCAGTCCAACAGCCGTGTTTGGTCGGCTGGGTTGGAGCTAGACATCACGGTCTCCCATCCCTCGACGTCGGTGAATTGCCACTCAGAGGGTGGCTGGAGCTCAGGGCATATGAACATTATGTGCTGAAAGTTGGCTCTAGGTACGCCGCAGCGCGTACATTCCTGTCGATATAAGCCTTTGTGAACCAGGGCGAGAAAAGCTGGTGAGAGGAAGGCTTGTGCCTGAAGCTGGCGCCGGGTAGTTTGCTGGAATTTGGTTAAGGATTTGTGTGGGGGAGAATATGTTAACCGCATTTCGCGGTAGTGGAGGGTGATCTCATGATATGCTACCAATCGGGCTCTGGCATTATCCAGGTCATCGGACGGTGCGGCTCGGTTAACGGCTACTCGATCGACGGAATGGGCCATCTCGTTGCCTGGATGTCCCGCGTGCGCGGGCACCCAGATGAGCGTAATTGGTCTGAGGGGGGTCTGACGATTGAGAATTTTCCTTGCCGGTTCATGAACTCGGCCTTTTGAGTAGTTGCGGATTGCAGTTTTGGAGTCACTAAGAATAACCTCGGCAGCTGTAGTGGATATGGCCAGGGCTATGGCAGCCTCCTCCGCCTCTAGGGACGTGCGTGCCTGTATTGTGGCTGCTGTGGTGTAACGAAGCTGATGTGACACTACACTTACAGCATAGACCGGTTTGTGTGGGTAGCTAGCGGCGTCGAGACGCACTGTGAGGTGGTCGTGGTGCTGCTTGTAGAGGGTTTTTGCCCTGGCTTGCCTGCGCGCCTCGTGATGCACGGGGTGCCTGTTTTTTGGCAGGGGGTGCATAGTGAGGCAGTTCTGTATGTCTGATGGTAAGTTACGCGCCTGATTTTCCTCGCAGGTCGGGCTTAGTCCTAGTTTGTCCACGATGTGCTGTCCTGTGGTGGTAGAGGACAACCTCTCAAATTGAGCTGTGCTGTGGGCTTCCGTGAGCTTATCAAGTGTGTTATGTACCCCCATGCGAAGGAGGCGCTCATTTGGCGTGTGCCTGGGGAGGTTAAGCGCAGTCTTATACGCTTGGCGTATAAGGGCATCCACTATATCCTTTTCCCGCCCTGGTGAGATCTAAATTTGGGAACGAGTATCACTGATCACGCCAGCTTTCCCATACTGCCCCTGGCGCTAGTGCCACTGCTCGCACGTTCGTCGTATCCTTCCACAGCTGGCGAAAACATTGCTGCTGGATCTTGAAAGCGATCGTCTTACGCGAAGGACGGACGGACAGTATTCTCGTTGGGTAACCATGTAAATGCTTACACATCTAAAAAAGAAGACTAAAATGGGATAGTGCGTTCTATGGTGTAGACGACGCACTACGAATGACCTGTGTGACGTGTGGCTGTTCAGCCAGCATATGAATGATGGGTAGCACACGGATTTTCCAAAACTTCGTCAACATGCCCCCCAAACTAACTTCCGGGCGCCCTCGATTCCCCGGCGCTATCCAACGACAGTGGAAGACGCCGCCACGTACAAAGAGCGAATAGGTGAATATGAGAAAAACATCAGGGCAAACCGCACTATTTTGCACCAACCTCAACCTTCACTCAACCCGGAGCAAGCACATGTCCTTCGCAAAGCTCAAACGAACACTCTCCTCACTCCACTCATGCTCTACAACCAAGGATGGCGTAGCACAGCTCCCTTCCCCAACTGTCCAGAGATAAGGGCTGGTGCAGAACACATTCTGTACTCAAATAACGCTGCCAGTACCTCTCCTCATTTCCCTTTGCCTCCCCCTCTTTCCTGCAGTGCTTGGCTTCACTTGGACTGGGCGAATCATCAGCGGGCCCTAGCGGAACAAGCGATCTTCTTTACTGGGCCTCAGTTCTGGCCTTATATAAAGTTTTTTTTCCTCCTCCTCCTCCCGCTGGCTTCTAACTGCTTCGTAAGCTCGTCATTTTCCGCAAAGTACAGCGTAATAAATAAATAGTATTCAAATTGTCCGACGGCTGGATTCGAACACATCTTCCACACAAGCCTGACATAAAAATCATTACTCCATGGACACATGCATCGACACGCGGCGTAAAACGCCCTGATGAATTTCTGGAGGTCAAGCCAGCGCGTTGAGACGGTTGGCGCGTTTAAATTTACGTCGACAGGCTAAACCGCTGCAATTAGTAGCGATAGTGCGTTAGAGTCTTCTGCACATAGAAAAATAAAGCTCGCTTTGAAATTTAGGAAAAACGAAAACAGATAAGGCGTTATTAAGAAAACCAGAAGAACATGTGAATCCACAATCACGAAGATGAGAAATATCCATGTACTATCCATCATTACCATGGTGGTTGTGTTGTGATTACGGTAGGAAATTCTATGGTTGAAATGGCTGTAAGAATAACTCTGGAATAATCGTAGGCTGGCGACGGGATAGCGATACGAATATGTTGGTAAAGCAGAGTCTGCTTTTAAGAAAATACGCTGATGTCCTAAGAATATACTGAGTGAATGAACCTAATAGCATGATTTTGTAGGGCTTCATGGGCGTTATTGATGTAAAAATGATACCAACACAAATTGGCGGACGCGTATTCAAGTTTAAGTCTGAAAAAAAAATTTTATGCTAGTTGTTCAACGTGGGGAGCAGTTTTTTTAACAGATGTAGTTTTATTCACTAGCAAACACCAGTCAATGTCGTGAAAAATAGTGAAGCCTAAGTATTTGAAGAAATATCTGATTGATTAGGCTTGTTAGCTATTACATAATAGAATATAGGGGATTGCGTCGGCGGGTTTTTGATATAGCTTTGCCATTAGAAGTATTTGGTGTCATTACCTAGTCATCACACCAATTTTGTATATTGCTTATGTCATTTTGAGGCAAGATTTGGCCACTGATTTTAGTTATGATATGGAACCCAGCACACTCGTCAGCAAATACGCGGATATGACTGATATGAAAATGTGAAAATACTGCAGATATGAAACCTGTGCCGTATTTCGTCCTCCAAGGGAAGCGGAAAGACTTCCTAGGAATTTTATTTACCGCCTCTCAACGGGCCAGTAACGAGAGTTTAGCACTTTTCAATTGACCCCTAAATATGACACAGGCTTTAAAATTTTGCCTACGCATTGCCCGAACAGTCTTTACATTTCCGAAAAAAATAGAATACAGCAATACAGTTTAAAAAGCAGGGAAATTGGCAGGTAACGTTCTTGCAGTCTTTAGTGACATTACCTTGGCTGTTAAAGTGTTGAATCAGCTGTTTGCAACGTTTTTTAACTCTAACATATACTGCATGGGTCTGGTTCGATGGTTGTGTTCTACTAGCGAAATTGTTGATTGTCATTTGGCAGGATAATTTGCATTTGTAGATTTTCATTGCATCTGTACATTTGCAAATTTGTAAAGGCAGTCTAAAATAAACAGAAAAAGTGCATTATGCTAATAGGCTTCTTCTCTGTGCATGTATGACGAATACACACCGTACGAAGTATTCCATTAAAAAACATCCGCGCTAATATTTCACGTAATTATTGCATAAAATGAGTGGTATCTTGTATAATTTGCGAAGTCGAGCACGTACTGACGGCTTGATTTTGAAGTAACAATTGAAGTAACAAAACAGACACACGAGAGTGACACAGACAAACAGACACACGTGCCTATTGAATCCAAGCAGTAACACGGTTGCTTCTTCTTTTATTTTACCATTATTCTTGCGTCTACTGCAAAGTAGGTTTATATGAAGGCGAGGTTGCTTCATGCATTTTGGATAACCTTCTTGCAGTTTATGCATGAAGTATGCAGGTCTTCTTAACTTGGTCAACCTCTGAAAATATCCCAACATTGACAAAATTCTTAGAAGTCTTACACAATCAGTCGCAAGCATGGCGCGTCGTGATGGTACAAATGTGCGGCAATATTATGTGCAGCACTTGAAACCTGGAGTTCCTTGAAAAGGTACTTCGTCATCATGCCTAAGCTATGTAATGACAGCTCCAAAAATGAAGCTTCCAATAAAAAATGTCGCAGTTCCGCCCGAAAGGCGAAGCATCAATTGCCATAGCAAATTAATGGAGAGCTATATGGAGTAGGGATAGTAATTTTATCGGCTGCATAAACTTGGGCACATTCGCTTACTAACTGAATTAACAAGTGTGGTGTCAGGGCGCAGAAGACACCATGAATAGATCGCACTCGATTGCCGCAGACAACCACTGTCAAAACGCTGGCGTGAGCAAGCGCGGGCAAACGCCGCGAGCCAAGATTCGTGCTGTGTATCGCTTCTACGAAACTGAGCGGCGAAAGCACAGCGCATACAAAGGTCAGAGCCGTATGGAGATCGCTTTCAAGATGCGGTGCGCGCGACAGCCCGCACGAGCGCAAATGTAACGCAGTTGTCAGAGTAGAAGCCGCCCCGCCTGTCTCCCGCGCTGCCTTCCCGCTTTTGGTGCACATTTGGTGGCGCAGCACTGCGTCACCCCCACCCCCTCCCTTGCGTACCCCCACGGCCTTTCGCGCGACGTAAGAAGTCGCGTTTGCTCTCTGCCGTGCGTTCACTCTCCGTGAAGCACGCGTCCCCCGCTTGCTTTTACTTGCACATATGGCATGCGGCGACGATTTTATCCCCCTTGGACTTTATACGAAAGCTCACGGCGACAGCGATGCCGACGGCAAAAATCCACTTGAAGTGTCTATATAATTGCTCTCGCCATGGCGGTGGCCACTGGAGTCCTGGACTAAGGACCCACCCTCCGGCCCCCTTAACCATATTTTTCATTAATAAAGTTATTTCTCTCTCTCTCTCTCTCGCCATGAAAAAAATATTCTAACAGCTATAAAATAAGGTTAATGTAGCGTAGCGGGCTTCATAAATACAACCGCAAAAGAAGCAATTCCTTGTACATGAAGGAATGTAGTGTCTGCGAAATGAACCTTAGCAGATATATTTCGCGTTAGTAATATCAGTCTGTAAGCCGTACAGTCGGCATCACCGTTGTGTAGAGCGCGGCAATCGCAGCCTACTGGGCGCTCCGGAGGCAGCTGCAGCGACATCTAACACTAGCTGCTGGGTCCGATGTCTTACGGCAGCTGTCAGGCACCTTTGGGGCCAGCAACTACCGCTAGACGTCGCTGGTTGGTTCCGGAGTTCTCAGAACAAGCCAACAAGAGTGACTCCGACTGTAGTTCTTTAGCTCTAAAGAAGAATAATTTATGGCCACAGTGAACTATACTGCGATTGGGGACACCACCCTATATGCATTTTACATCGTGCTTGACGGGCCATCTGCGATAACACCCTATCTTGACAACGTGCAACTATCACAAATTGCATTTTGCAGGGAAATGACCGCGTGGTGTTTCTCTGCAAGACAGAAGATGTAGGCGACTTTGATTTCATTTGATTGTACAGAAAGCATCATCGCATGTGTTTATTTTTCCTAACAGAAAGAGCGTAGTGCGTGTTCACGCTGTCAATACACAGTCTTCCCATGGCTTCTCTTTCACATGCACACACACACACACACACGGACGCTGCTATATCTGAGCCTTGTGTTGTAGTTCAATGTGTTATTCTCATTTTAAAATAATAAAGTTGCATTTACACGCAGGTGTTAGGCACCGAAAACTCTGATATTACGCCTACCGGAAATATTAGATGGAACTGTAGTACACTACACCTTCAGTTTGCTTGTAGTCAAGAAGGACAAGCAGACGAGACAAGGAAAAGAAGTGCGTTTCACTCACTGAGGCCACGTCTGCATCTCTGCAGGCATTCTTCGCATGTCGAATAACTATTTAGCATCTTTGCCCCGGGACATGCTCCTAATAATTCAGCTCTGCAAGTCTTGGTTTTCACATCATAATACCACGTTTTGTGGTGGCCTGCGCAATTTCCACCTCTCGGTTTCTTGGAACATCCTCCTTTACCTCTCCCTACAAAGCATAGAAGCAGACGATGATACATTACATAAAAAACGGGTGCTTGAGCTAGGAAATGTTCTTAAACGGTATAAAGGCCGGAATGTGATGAAAGAACGGCCGCCTTGAAGTTAATGTAAATGAAGAAAATATAACACTTTGTTGTACATTTAATTCATTTGCCTGCATGCAACTATATCTGGACATTTAAACGCACATTAAATTTTTTCCATACTTTAAACAGAAGCTATCAATGAAGTACTCGTTTTCACGAGTTAATTAAAAAACCCTTTAAACCGTGAATGTGGCGGTCACTAAAACATATGGTGGAAGGTCTCGCCCATTGAGGTCAGACCTGATTTGAATATGTACTCTACCGGGTGGTTCATTTTAGCCGCACCATATTTTTCAATATTGCCTGTGGCAGATAGCACAATTATATTCCTTGATTTAAACTACTCGATGAGGCAGCCATCACTTCCATAAAAAATCGAAACGTCTAATTGAATAATTGACATAATTATGCTGTTTAACGTTTTAATAATTATTTCACGGCACAGCTTTGAATCTACGAATTATAGCCGCAGAGTCCGCAAGGCGTATCCACTAGGAATGAATTATCAGGACTCAACCAGTTTGAGATATTAATTTTCAAAGCGTCCGACAAAATACACTGGTGTTCCAGGTACTTTTGTGCGTCAATTCATAAAACAGAGATTTCCTCAAAAGGTAACTGCAACGACCATACATTTCATTGGACACTTTGAAAATAAATATCTCGAAACTGGTTCAGTCCTGAGAATTCGTTCGAAGTGGATCCGCCTTGCGAACTCAAAGGCTATATTCGAATATTGAAAGATGTGTCGTAAAATTATGAATTAAAAGATAATATGCGTGATTATGTCAATTTTTCAATTAGGCATTTTGATTTCTCGTAGAAGTAGTGGCCGCCTCATCGAGTAGTATAGATAAAGTGATTATAATTGTGCTATCTGCCACAGGCAATTTTTTAAAGTTTGGTGCAGCTAAAATGAAGCACCCTGTTTAACGGATGTGTCATGTACCTTTTACCAAATTAAAAAAAATAACGTAGTGTGTTAAGTCACACTTCTGAGACAAACGACACATTAAATTCACAGTCGTCTTGCATTATCAATACTATTTCCGACGTTTGATATGTTAGGTGAATAATTAAGTTTATATATGGTAAGCTTTAAATATCCATTTTAGGTCATACAAGTCGTACCTGGAAAACATATACAGCATGCTCAGGGAAGATTAATGAAGTTCATTACACGACGTTAAACGTGCCTGTTTTAAGCTTACGGGCTGTCAAGAAGCCCAGGGAACGCTTTAGTTCACTTCAGAAGCGAAGTTTGAGCGTTATCACTGCGGTAGTGAAATTGCTTCTCGACAATTCAGAGAAGGCCTAGCCTTTGTTAGCAGATAGCGATCATGTGTCATCACACATGCGGTATAACATCGCACATGTGTGCGTTATAACAAAAATTGACGAAACACGCCACATAGTGACGTATGGCGCCATCACTCAGTTGGTCAGAACTTGGCCTCTTTTGAACCCTACCACGACCGATGACACGCACTTGCCATAACTTTGAATTGGCGTTGCTTCAGGCAGCATATAAGTCAGCATGAATGCTATGCATGCTCGTGAATGAATGCTCGGACCTATCAATTCACTTTTATAAATATTTTTGAATCCTTGACGCATCTTAGATGCGGGGTCTTCTGTTGGCTAAACTGCATTTTATGATTCTGCCACGTGTTTTACTGCGCTGCATGCCTAGCAATAGTTAAATTGGCGGCAAAGATTTCGAAGTACCTCGCAGTTTCTGTGATAACAGAGTCTGATTCAAAAATCCAACAAACGTCCTTGTTTCGTTGCAATTGCCATTCTTAGAATACTTACAGCCATCTACGGTGTGTATCTATTCTTTATTCACTTCTTTATTTATATTCTTTCCTAACCCTAATCTCAGACCCACGCCAACTTAGGTCATTCGGTTGTCCATGTTGTAATGGTTACAGCACAGGGCTCTTTTACTGCAATTAGCATTCTTAGGGTGCCTCACGGACTGTCTGGTGGTTATATATATATATATATATATATATATATATATATATATATATATCTGTCTATCAATCTATCTATCTATATGTGTCTGTTTTCACGTCCACCTCTGTCACCGTGTAGTCGATGGTCGAATGGTTATAGCACCAGGCTGCTTTGCTCAGGAAACATGCAGTTGTACGACTGAGAACTGGCCATTGTTGCAAGTGGCTTTGAACTGGTCAGGCACAGCAAGTTGTCCAAGTCAAGGTGCACCGATGTCGACCTATGCAGGAGCGTTGTCACATGTAACATGTAAGTACACCATCTAATTCGTCACGCTACGTCGTTCGCCCCACGTTGACGATACGCTAGTGCACAACAGTGTCGGAGACATCCGCATGGGTCGCGTCGTGTACCACGGCCAAAACATCGTCGTCGCCGCTGTGAATGTCAGCCCGGGGACACCAAGAAGATGGTGCAGCGATTCATGTGAATGCATTAAAATTTCTACAGCAAGACTACATTCATACCTTGCTACGATAACGCTTAAGCGCAAGACATGACGCTCGCAATCTGAGGGGTATTTAGCATCGACCTCTCGAAGCCCAGAATGCGTAGTTTTCCGAGTACATGAGGAAAGCGGTTGGCGCTGAGTGGTCCTCTATCAACGCTGTACATTTGGATAGGCCCGCTGGTGTGCTCGACCGCAACTTTGCCCGCGGTATCAAATACTTTAAACCTCGCACGGATGCACCATACTTCTGTATCCATCGCCTTGAGCTCATCGTCATCAGCGACATGCGAGACGGCGATTCGCTGCTATCTACTAGCACTGCCGAAGAGATGAACATTCCGTCCTAAATTGTACATATGTATATAACGTACATATCGTCTGTACATATTCAAATGTACATCATTGTACATAAATAGGTATGCATAAAGCAACTAAGCCACTCACAAGAAAATAATTCGACAATTGAATATATCCTACAACCCTGTCCCTGTCTCGTCAATTCCACCATAACAGGAATCCATCACGTATAATCACTAAAAAACCCTGTTGCGAGAAAGAATATTCATCGCATTATCATCGCCAATCATCACCATAGGATGAGTGCACTTCCAATTTTTTACAGAAGGAAATTTGGTTCAAGAGCATCTGGCGGAGGACCAACTTGTGTATAGGGTATGTGACAAAGATTAAGTGGTGCTCTTCGAAAAACATCTTTGGTGGTAACTTATGTCACTGGGTTTCTATACGGTGTATGTGCTGTCCCTTCATGAACATCTTTTACGCCTACTTGGGTTGCCGGATACATGCCACTGCGTATGTGCTGCTGTTCAAAGAAAAGTTTTCATGCTAGCTTGGGTGACGGGGTATGTTCTACAGGGTATGTTCCCCTCTTGAATGACATAAAAAATCGGGCTGAACCCGTCTCATGGCGACTCTTGACGTATTCCGCATAACATTGAAGCAATGCAGCAACGCAAGGTATCACCACCACTGAAACGCGCCAGGTATGCGGTATTATACTGCAGCCGCACTTCCTCTTTGCGCTTTCCTCTAGACAGGTTGCACCACTAGCGACGCCACTGCGAAGTCCACGTGAAGTTTCTGTGAGGTCTCTGAGGTCTGCTAAATTAACGTCTTTGACACCAACTTGGGTGACTAGGTATGCGTCAGGGGGAATGTGCCGCTCTGCAATGACCGAAATTGTCCCTTAAATTTCCACGATGATGAACCTCATACAAGGGTTACTCAAGGGCGGCAACTCTACGCATTAACAGGCTCCGCTACAAATGCACTGGGTACGTGCCATTTCTAATCAACGAACGCCTTTCACGCCAATGTTTTAGGAAGCTACGCAATGAATGCATTCAGTATGGGGCGCTCTAAAATCCAGCATTGGATTTCATCATGTGCCACTGTGTGTGCGGCAAGCGAGGGAACAATTCTCAGCGTTCGCAGGCACTGGCGCGCAAACCGCGGAAATCTTGCGAGTGCCACTATAGATGACGAAGCATGTCCAGAGAGAAGCGTGGGAGACGAGCACCGTTACTGCATGCCGCGTTCCTGAGCGTTCGCACGCACCGGCGTGCCATCTATTTTGGAAGCCACGTGCAGGCTTCGCTGTGGCAGTGTCACCAGGTTTGGCTATATATAGCCAAATTGGGCTACGGGAAAATTTTTTTGGCGTCGACTTGGACGAGTTGGCTATGTGGCTATATTTGGGCTACTGAAAATCTGCGACTTGGCTGTGTTTGGGCTATAAGTGGCGCCCTAATCCACGCTCCAGAGGTGGCTCTGATGGGGTAGAAGCAAACCTCGATGGCTATGTTTTAGCTGGGTGAGCCCTCCGCGTGGCTGTGCGTGTGTGCGTGCGCGAAATGACCCCTCTCGCCGGCCTTTCCTCCCCTCTCTGCGCCGTTGTCTGAGCCGGTGGCTTTGATCTTTGATGCACTTAAACTTACACCCTGCTTGACCGTTAGGCTCCCGATCCCCGGGCATCGGGATGAAACTGGGAGTTGTGGGTTTGTCACAGTACACTGTACTAACATGGCTATGTTCAGGAAGGGAGAGCAATAACATAGGGTCGGGGCCGTTGGGCGACCGTGGCGCCGACATGAAAGAAGGGAAGCACGGGTGGATGACACGCTCAAGTGTGTTCATGGCCATGTCATCCGGATGAAGTATTGCGCCGGGCACAGCTTTCGACCTACTCCACGTTTCTGACGCGAAGCTTTACTGCCATTTTCCTTTTCCTGTGAGATGAATTTTTCTCCGTGCTTAGATTCGAGATTCATTTCGATAGGTTGGACGTAAGATCGGATCCTCCTCAGAGAGGAGAATCCAAACATGGGGAAGTAGGGCCAAGTATGCGAGAACGTATAAAAAAGAATGGGAGCAAGACCCCGAGCCAAAGCTGGGTTCTGGTGCTTTTACTTATAGATGGTTTGCCCGTAACGTCATGGATGCAGATACTCATTCTGCCTAATATTGAAACATGTTTGCCACGATGACATCAATGCACCACGTCACATGAACTTCACCCACCGTGTTATCTTGTGAGGTGTCGTGCTGCTGGCTTGAGGACGCGGGTTTGATGCCCTGCCACGAACGGCCGCATTTCGATCAAGGCGAAATGCAGGAACACCCTTGTACTTAGGTGTACGTTAAAGAATCCGAGGTGGCCAAAATTAATCCGGAGTCCCCCACTGCGTCATGCCTCCCAATCATATCGTGGTTTTGGCACGTAAAACCCCAGCAATTATTAGACTTTTAGAATAGGGGCCTCTAACGTATTGGGGCCCCAAAGAAATAGCGTCGAAGCCACTGCGCATGCGCAAGACGGGAACTGTGTTTGTGTTTTGCGTCGGGCACGCTATTTCATCGATTTAGCAGGAGCCCCAAAAGCTGCCCCAAAACTTTCGTCAACAAACATGGCGGCGCCCACCGAAGCGACGGTTCTAACCTAGCAGAAAACTGTGCTCGATTCGTGGTAATTCGTGAAGTTCGTAAGCTAGAAGTGATTGAGGTTATCGCTTTCTCTCAATTAACATGTGTAATGAAGATTGATTCATTATACGCCGCGGATTACGAATTCAACTGCCGATTTCATGGCTGGTAGGCCTATCATGGATTGACTTGGCTGGGTGATGGTGCGTAAAGTTGGTTACTTAAAACTAAGCGCAACAAGTTGCATGCTGCTAATGGAATAAGTTCTAAATTGTAATTAAAGGCGAAAACACGAAAGTATAAATTACTTTCCCTATAAAGTGGCATATTTTATTTTAATATTTATAACAGCTTTTCTTTAACGCCACAGTGACTCTGCAAACGCAACACGCTATCCGCAAACGCAAAACGCTTATTCCAAAACTCTTCATTCCTGCATGCCCCAACGCTAACACCCGCAAAGCTCTTTCGGGCCTTAAACTATAGAGGCCCATGTTCTAAAACATTATTAGCACATCAATATGGCTTGCTTTTTGACAGTAACCGGTTTTCACAGCATTACCACTATTATCAATTTGTTGTTTACCATTTTTGTGCGCAATCGCGGCTTTTACCATTTTGAGCGAGTTCGGGACGTGTTCCTCGCCGAAAACGACTGCGCGCTTCTTACTTACACTAATGTGCCGGTTTGCACAGTAATATCTTAAAGCTTCGCTTACATCGATTCAGAGAGTGAGTGGCATCTGTTGCCTGTCCCTTTTCTTAACGCATGTTCTTGGCGTGCTAGAGACCTAAGATGGCGGCCAGGTTGATGTAAATTGACACTATATGGGCAGTGTGTGTCCCAGCTAATCCGAGTCAGGCTAATTGAAAAACAAAGACAAAAAATGAGAAAGCAATATAAGACGATGAGACAAATAACGCGAGATATTAGTGCGAAATACTTGTTTTAGCTCATCAAAAAAGAAGCCGTGAGCACGTCGCCTTCGTCAATCGCTAGACAGCTGAACATCTACGCCGTAGGAAGAGATAATGTGAGAGATCGATGACGCTAAACATTATTTTGTGTTCACGACAGCTAAAAAGCAGAGTTCGTAGATAATATTGCTTTAAATAACTAATAATAATAACTTAGTACTATCTGTCATAAAATAAAAGCACTGATTTCGCCCTCTGCAGCGATTCGCTGGAACTTAAGAGCTTTTGATTCTTTTGCAATGTATTGTTCATGCGTATAGTACACATCATTAGTCATTGCCATGATATTATTACGTATAGATTTTATGCGCTTTACAGCGACTGTTTTTAGGCCCCTTTACAGCCATGCTACATGTAATGTTCATATAATTGACTATTTATATACCACTAACAAGCCATTACCATCGTCTTGGCGCTCTTTGGCCACATCTGGCCCTTGCGCCAATAAACCACAATAATCATCATCACTTAAGAGCTTCCGTGGCCAACGAAAAAGTGTTCTGTGCAAGCATCATGTCGCTGTTGATGTCAAAGGCCGACCGTCACGGTGGCACGGACATTTTGTTACGACGAGTTGTGCAAAAAAAGGATTACCGAAGTCGAATGTGAAAATGTATACACAAATAAAATTGCAAATCAAAATGGCTATATTTGGCTACGAATTATTTTGCACATTTTTTCTGTTTGGCTACATTTGGGCTACAACTTCTCTAGCTTTGGCTACGCCGCCTTGTCGGACCTGGCAACACTGCGCTGTGGTGATGCTAGATGGCGCGGAGTGTTCTTTGGGAAGCCGAAAGAAGAAGTACACTGCAGTACATGCATCATACATGCATCATACATGCATCATACATGACTTCTTTTGTTGGTGCCAACACGTTACGCCACTTTATTGATGCAACGCTAAACGCATTAACGTGGACAATCATTGTGAGATGAATACGTCGCCTTTTTTTTATTCTGGAGTTTGACGAAAACTGGTTAGATACCCAGTTGAAAACATAGCAACTAGTGTATCAAGGATTCCAGGCAGGAATGATAATCGCATTGAAAAAAGTATCTAAAAATTTTGCCGTCGGCTGCACGCAATTGAACATGCGACATCTATGCGGACATAGATAATCTTGCCTGAATGTACAGGGTGTTTCAGATAAATTGAGCCAAACTTTAAAAATATTCAATTGCCACGTAGCTAGACCAAACCAAGGTAATGTTGTTTGGCGTCGCTTGGAGATACTCACATTATTTTTTTGCATTCCGCTTATTTAGATCATTCGCCCAAAATAATTATTCAATGCCTCAATTATTCTCATTAGATGAAAAGCGTGAATGAGAGAATTGTAGAGCAATATGAAAAACTCGTGATACAGTATTTTATGTTGCTCGATACGTGCCATATAAATGTGTTTTGCCGATAGTAAAAGAAACCCGCGAATACATGCAAAATTACCGGTTCTTCTGTACAGGTACACATGCACCGGCCATCAAATCCAGAATGAATGTGTTGAGAAATCGTTTTGCAAGCGAATTTAGGAAAAAAATTAAGTCCTTAGCAATATATTGTACAAGGGGTCTTAGGAGAATACTACACTTGAATGTGTTCTTCCAAAATCATTCTAAAACATGGACAAGACATCGAGCCACGATAGGCTGCACGCACTGTGCACGGCGTGACATTTCATAGTTGCGAATTGTGCTCGTTGAATATTGCTTAGCTTACCTTCTACCAAAATTAGGCAGGCAAGTAAGCAGGTCAGAAGAACGCAGAGACGACGCTCCATTGCTTACGTTTTGTGCTAAACGTGTTCGAAGATTAAGCAATTTTTTTTCACGCTAAAACTTGGTTTTCTACAAGCTCCATTGCTCTCTGCAGCTGTGCCTTATAGTCTACGCTCAAAATTAAACACAATCGGTATTCATGAATCTTGCTTTGTGAAACGACTGTTTCTTGTCGTAGTCGTGATCATTGCGATGGTGGCCATAGCCTGCCGGGCAACAGCAGTTTACTCTTTCTTTCAATTGTCTGCGGTTCTGACACTTACATGGGATGTTAGTTTGACGAAATCTCGCAGTATGCTGGAGATAGAAAAGACAAAAGAGTCGGCGTCGAAATGACACAATCTGTTCGTAGTGTTTGTGGTAGCGATAGAGAGTGAGATAGAGAAGAGAAAAGATTCAAGTTTAAAAAATACAGTAATGTGGAAAGCTGGGCGAATTGGTCATTAATCATCATATCGTATTGGTAAGCTACTCCGGCAGTTCTATCTATTAGAAATAGGCGAAACTATCCCGTGACTCGTGTTCATAGGAAATCAGTTAGAGACACACAGATACAGACAGAGATGTGACTGCGCAAACACCCCGCTTACTATATGTTCGCTTCACCACCTACGTCAACGATTTGACGGTGTTCAACTTGATCTCTTTCCTCGCCTTGCTGACAACCGCTCTTGAAACGCGGCACCCATTGAATCAAGGCAGCGCAAGCAAACGTTCGAAAAGCGAAATACTTTCGCACTCACCACCCCGGATAGACGGCTCACACAACGCGCGCAGTACACTAATATTCCTAATCACATTAAAAATAATTCAATTGTCTCATGTACTACGCGGGCCGAATCCGCGTATATTCAGACCATCTTGCCTGATTTTAAGTTCAAATGAGTGACGCGGGGGATCATTGCTGTGGCGGCGCTATAGATGGCGTAGCGTGTCTGGAAAGAATTAAGTGCGAGAAAGTGGC
This sequence comes from Dermacentor silvarum, assembly GCF_013339745.2. Classification (NCBI taxonomy): domain Eukaryota; kingdom Metazoa; phylum Arthropoda; class Arachnida; order Ixodida; family Ixodidae; genus Dermacentor; species Dermacentor silvarum. The sequence continues at coordinate 38,146,645 of NC_051160.1, forward strand.
CCATTGGCATACACGCCTCATGCACGAAGGGTTTGGGGGTTACGAATGGTGTGCCAATACATTACCTCATAGGTAATAGCATATATGGCAAGATCCGTTTGGCCTTATTTTATTCTTCTTTCAACACCTAACTCAACAGTAAAATCGAAGATCGCGCCTTCAGCCGTGAATGTGAGCAAGAATCTTCGCCTATTTAATAGGTGGGTTACTATCCTCAGATACTACTATCACTATCCGCCCATAACCAAATTGCTACGTGGAGCTGCAACACTGGGTATCTGAACAACGTTGATATCGAAACCGAACGATTTTTTTTGTCAGCTTTTAGACCTCACATTCAGTGAAGAATTATAATGGTGAATTGAATCTTCAAGATGTTCTGCATATGTAGGATTTTCTGAAATTATTCCAGCTGCAACAATTATCTCTATAGCTCACTATCTGTAGGATGGAAGCAGATGATACTGCGCATAGCAAAAGTACACAGTAAAAACTTCATATTCAGGCATCGATCTTCTCAGATATTTTCTAAGTTAAGAAATGTCTCTCCTCTTTCCTCTACGTGTGCAAGCTTGCGCCAACTGCATTTGAGTACAGAGTTAAAAAATATTATTGTAAGGAAGGCCGGGAGCAGGGCTCATTGTTGTATTAGTAAAGAAGTTTAGCTAGTACAGTTGGGCGTCCTAGAGAAGATATTTATAACAGGTGCTTCAGAAGACAGGGGATAATGCATTTTCTTTTTGAGTAGTTTTCTCTGTATTCAATTGTCGTCAGTATTGTATTCAGTGCGTGTTGACGGCAGGCTAATGTTTGCTAGAGAAGACAGAAACGTGCAAATTTTATCGTACAAAGATGGTATAAGAGTCACCATGCAGTAAATGTAGCATTGCGATAGCATTATCAAAATATTATATTTCTGTTTAAGTCCATATCCTCCATTGCGAACAAATTCGCTAAGCAGACAAACTGTTTGCCCGAACTTTTGTTAGCCTAATGGTCGCCATTCTGATGGCTTAAATAGGCCGTTCATTTTTACACGTATGCGCAAATTTTAGCAGCCAATAAGAAACAACCAAATAAGATGGCAACAGGCCCAGTGCATTCTATTTGCTTCAGTAGGCATGACACAAAACAATGCTATTTTAAATAGAAATATCATGCATACACGCTGCTTCTTTTATTGTTATTGGTCATTTCACAGTTAGTGCGTCAAGCCTTTTACTGTTGCGATATTTCGCTGTGTGCGAATTCGTATCCCCTTTCTCCATGCATGCGGCGCTACGTGAAAATATAAGACACGGAAGCTTTATTCAAACGGTGGAAAAGCCGTATATATTAGTGGACCGCATGTAGTGGAGACATTCCTCTCACGGGGTTGCTGTTAAGAGAATTTCTCGTGGAGCGCCTTTTTTAGCAGTTCTGGTTCTGTTTCCTCGTCACTAGAGACCTTACCATATCGTAAAGACAACCAAAAAAGCATTACTGCAGGTTGGGTCACGTGATAGTCGTTGTTGGAAAAGCAGACACTGATCTTTTTTGTACGTGTCGTATCCATATGTATTTTATAGAGCTACTCATTTTGCGATATCGGAAAATTTGAACTTGCGATTCGGAGGACATTTCTGCTCAAAGTGTTCCTAGCCGAAAATTCGCGATATATATATTCGGTGATAACAAGGTATTCAATATTACTAACTATACGGTGAGGAAAAAAAAGGCGACTGACAACTTTGTCGTTGCTTAAACTCCGAAATTTTCAGGAATAAATTTACGCTGATTACATGCATTTGCTGCTTGTAACCTTCAGTGAAGTACTTTTCAGGTAGCTGTCTGTCCACGTCGCAAGAAGCTCGCGATCCAGTGTGCCACGTTTTGTGTTCCGCACAGTTTTTCCCGATGGCGTAACGTGTCCGTATAAGGAGCGCAAATGTCTCTGTCAGACAATGGCACGGCAGTGTCACGTGGCAGGGGCCGTGATGGCAATAAAAACGGATTGACCATTGTGGCCATGACAATAGCACAAAAACAACGGCTTTCGCTGGACGACGTTGGCAAGAACGGCTATGGCTACGACGACAGTGGTTCGATGATCGACTTGAAGTACCCCTACGAAAAAAATTTAGAACTGATATAGCCAAAACTTGCACCAATATTCACGGGCAGCGTATGCATGAAAAAAGCGATTGACACAATTGTGATTGCAAATTTGGTACAATGTTACAAAACGTCTCAATGCCATACATGATATTTCAAAGTGTTGATACCTTATCTAACAAACTTACGCATAGAATGTGAAAAGCTGTGTTCGAACACAGCAACTTATACGCGCAAAGTAAGAGTGCTGTTCCACAGTCGTTTAATTTTTAATTTTTCAGGAACATCTTATAAACTTTTACTTTATAGCCCGCAGAAACATAGACTTCAGAACAAAATTGACATGTTCTTTTTAATAATAACTGCTTTCTATTATCTTCCATTGCGCTTTTAATGCTTAATTTGTTTCGTCGTAAACAACAATGATAACCTGACCAGTGTAAAAAATTCAGTGTGTTTGAGCACGTTTTCTTGGTATTCTGTACGAACAGTTTCTGACAAACCATGTTTACTATGATTGTGAGCGCGTGTTGCTTATGATTTTGTAGTACCACTGGACAAGAGACAAAAATACTGTGATAACATTTTTGTGTAAGGGTCTACATAGTCATTATCACTGTCAATAGTTAAAATTCGCTCTTCCGTTGTCTGTGGCTCGACATGAGTCCTGATTCACCACGCCAACAGAATTTGTATTTTATTCAGCTATTTACTTGAAGCATAGTCATTTCACTGATTAATGTCTTTGGGTCCAGGATGGCAATACATTACGTTTTCTTGTAGTACATTTATCGTTTATTGTGATTGCAGTTATACAGATATTCGCTACGCATTTTCGCCGACGTAGCAGCTACCATCTTCGTCCCCAATGCGAGGCCCATGGGCTGTAAGCGGCTCGAAACCTATCGAGCGCGCCGTGTATAGGATGTGACATACATGATTGTTGTGCCTGCGAATTAAGTAATGGTAGTGCGGTTGACTAGAAATGCACAGCTTCATGCATGCCGACCAATGTTGAGTGGTGGGGTTGCAGGCTGGCAGCAAACTGCGAGCTCATACTGGCAATCAAGGCAGGCAGTGGCACCGCCTGAGTGCCTCTTACACTGTACAGCGTCTCTTATACCAAGGTAATTTCTCAGACGATTACTTAATACGTCAGGCAGGGTCATAAATTGTCATAAGGTAGAACTATGACTCGGCAGTGTCTAAGCGCTGAAGAGAACGTGCTGGACCTACAAAGCCGTATAATATATAGTGCAGTGTGGGTCACCTATACTGCCGTGAGGGTCACCAGTGCGGGTCACCTAGAGACTGGTGCACATTTAAAGAGGTCTGTGGTCCTGGTATACCTTCACAACAATATTGTCCACGCTCCTATGTTTTCGGAATACGTCAGAGGCTTATGTCGTACGCTGTGTTGGTACAACCTGACGGGACGGTCAAGAAAAGCCAGTCGCCTAAGGCTAGCCACCGACTAAGCGAGCCAGATGACCTGTACCATGGATCCGAGTTTGAGTACTGGTGGTTGTCTGGGTGGTTGAAAAGTTTCGCCCTTATCTCTACGGCAAAAGTTGTACTACAGTTACCGAACCTATTGCCATTCACTGGCTTCAGAGGAAAAAAAAGAAAAACCTCGCCGCGAAGCTCACTAGACGTGTTCTCGAACTGTGACATTACAACTTTCCCGTACATCACAGCGACTCTCGCCATCAATGTGACTACCTCTCTCGAAATCCGCTAGCTCCAAGAGGTCATCCATGAGCATTTACCGCACTCAGATTTCATGCCGCCCAGCCTCAAGAAACCGCTGTTATGGACATCACCCGCTATTTACTGGCTATATGCGTACTCCGCAGCGCCGCCTTAAAAACGTTGCGGCTTCGTATGTCGTCTCACATGTAATTTTTTTCACTGCCATCCTCGGAACGAATCGCACCTACCTGTCATGCCAGTGGCCATGAGGCATTTCGTACTGCTGTTTGTGCGATGACGCCTCTTCCGGTCACCTCGGGCTCCAGAACACGCTAGCTCGCACAAAAATGTTTGTTGGCAGGGAAGGTTCACTGACATATCCTGCTACTTTTCGTCTTTCACCATCTTTATAAACCGGAAGACCATTACAAATCAACCGGCGGTACCTATGCAGACGATCCCTCCACCTGAAGCTCCTGTAGACGTCGTATGACTTAACCAGTTCCACCCGTTTCCCAGCACGATGCGCAGTAACAGGCTCGTCGTCGTTGCCACCGACTACCTCACAATATGAACCGAAGTCAAAGCTCCTCGACTCAATGATTGTCGACTCACTAGGTCGTGGTTTTCTTGAACGCATGCATCGTTTTATGACGTGGCACACTGCGATTACACATTACCGACCGCTGCATGGGCTTTGTGTTTCCAACGTTAAGGCACCTGCTTAGTGACCAGGTAATTCGCAAACAGCAGCGTCCCTTAAGCTCCCTCAGATAAACGTGCTGGCAGAGCGTATGAATCCCTAGCTTATAAAAACCACTTCACCTTCCACGTCAGTGCCAATCAAGATGATTGGGATTTACATGAGAAAACAGTGCCGAAGCAGTGTTAGCACTCAACACGTACCAGCAAAGAACTGCCTGAGAATCACATTTCAAGCTTATCTATGGTAATACTCCGAAGCATTCGAATGAAAGCTTCCGTAATCTCGACACAGCAGTGCACCACCGCCCCTCTGGTGCAAACACCACTGAAGTTCTTAGTTAAGCTCACCTCCGAGCTTGGCTACATGTAATTCTTCAGGGCAAAACTCCTCTCGCCCTCGAACTGAACGGAACTGTCAATCATTCTAAGCAGGGGACATAGCGATAATTCCATGAGTCCAGCGTATTTCCTGGCCATGAGTCCAACGTATTCCTCAAAAGTTCTTGCCTCAGTTTGCCGGGCCACAGAATGTAGTCAACGCTGTCGGCCCTGTCACCTTTCAATGGGCCGGGATTCCTGAACTAGACACCACGAGCCGGAACCTCGTTTTACCCACTCACGCGAGTTTACTGAAGCTATGTCCCTCATCATTTCTGCATCGATACATTTTCTTGCCGTATTTCAGGCACCAGGTGAGAGCAGGTTGCGAGTGCGGCGGTTCGAGTATTGCGTCTAAATAGACAACGAAAAGGCTGGTGCAAAATATTCACGAAGAACATATTATGCTAATAAGCTTCTTCTCTCTGCATTCATGACGAATACACATATTACAAAGTATTTCATCAATAAGGCATTCGTGCTAATATTTCACGTAATCATTGCGCCAAAGAAGCGATATCTTGTATAAATTTCCAAGGCAAACACGTACTGATGGTTCTATAATTATTAATCACAATCATCACTCTAGTTCTTCTCCAATAATTTATTAGGATAACACAGTTTTCTGACCAACTGGCGTCCACTACAGAAGACGATGACTGAATCAAACAATTTATAACCAGGAGTTCCCCATTCACCTTAAGAAAGGCAGGCTTTCTTGGCGTTTGCAGCTCCTGAAAATTTGGCAAACATGCACAGTAAGATTAGCACAGTAGACATCAGAAGTTCAGGCTCCGCTATAAAAACGTTTGTGGGTAGTGGAAGCCACTTACACTCAAAGCTGTTTAATTTCAGATTCGGAAACTTGTTTCCTTGACAAACAGACGTGTACTACCACACATACAAAAAGGTTGGATGGATTTATGTTAATGATAATGCAAATTCTTCGGATTTGGTTGCCTAATAAGTACAAAGAACAAACCACTCGGTAAAAGAAGTAACGTTTTTACCAAGCAGTAAGCCCTGCAGACGTGTGTGGGTAATTGGATTATTGAAAAACTGGTATTCTTGTGGCTTTCGGTAGTGACAGCTATTGAAGGTCAGGAAAAATTAAATTCTTATAAATGGTGTTTTCTTAGCTTCAATGAAGGTAACCTCAGTCGTATGCTGATATACTCCGAGTATAACACAGACCGTGTTCTAAAACCGACTGCGTTCCAGCCAAGTGCACGACAGCTCACGTACACCCGTGTTTCCGAGAGTTGAACCTCAAGTTCTTCAACAAAGCGCTACCCAATTGTTATATTTGTTGTTTACTCACCACACCAGAACATTTCTATTCACAAAAATACAATGTTGGCAAGCTGTTCAACGTAGTCCCGATAGCTGTAGCGGCTTACCTAAGCATAGTACTTCAGCCACTTATCGACGCTTGTCACTGCTCTTGCCACAAAGCAGCCTGCTTGCAGTAGTGGTGCGCTGGTCCAACCAGCACTTACCTTTGTTCGTCTCCTTCATAAAACGTGGTAGATGATTTTCGCCAACAAACATAGACACCAAGGACATCATAGGAGAAATTACTTGTACGCACTAAATTATATAAACAAATGATAAAAAATAATGAAAATTAAACTTGATGAAAAAACAACTTGTCGCAGGTGGGGAACTATCCCACGTGTACGCATTATGCGTGCAGTGCTCTTACCATTGAACTACCGTGGTGCCGTTTTCCCATCAACTTTCTGGGGTATTTGTGTTTTACTACTACAACTAACCCTGGGAGTGTTAGCCAGTGCTATAACTCACAAACCTTAGTGGGGGATGTGGAACATCCTTTCTGCCGTAGGCGTCACGAGTACGGGATCTTTTTGGGTGAAGACAACTGGTAAATTGGCGCCGCAGTAGCTCATTTGGTAAGAGCATCGCACACGTAATGCGAAGATGTGGGATCGTTCCGTACCTGCGGCAATTTTTTATACACTTTCATTTTCATTGATATAAAATTCCTTTAATTTAATTAGTAACTACAACTAATTCCCCCTATGTTGTCCCTGATGTCGTTTGTTGGCTTCCTATTATATGATTATTAATAATAAGACCTCTCGGTTCGCCTTTCTTATCGTTGATTACATTACCAGGGTCTCGAATCCGGCCGCATTGATTCCTTCAGATAGCATGTGTGGGTTTATTCACCACTGGCCTTCAGCCAAAAAGATGACGCACTCGTGACGCCTGCAGCAGAAAGGATGTTCCACATCCGCTGCTAATGAGTGGTGGCGTTGGCGAACACTCCCGGGGTTAATTCTAGTCACCATAATCATCAGCCTATATTTATGTCCACTGCAGGACGAAAACCTCTCCCTGTGATCTCCAATTACCCGTATCTTGTACTAGCTGATTCCAACTTGCGCCTGCAAATTTACTAACTTCATCAGCCCACCTAGTTTTCTGCCGTCCTCAGACTGCACTTCACTTCTCTTGGTATGCATTCTGTACCTCTAATGGTCCACCGGTTATCCATTCTACGTATTACAAGGCCTGCCCAGCTCCATTTATTACTCTTAATGTCAACTAGACTATCGGCTATCCCAGTTTCTTCTCTGATCCGCACCGCTATCTTCTTGTCTCTTCAAGTTAGGCGTGACATTTTTCGTTCCATCGCGCTTTGTGGGGTCCTTAACTTGTTCTCGAGCTTCTTTTTTAACCTGCAAGTTTCTGCCCAATATGTTAGCACCAGTAGAATGCAATGATTGTACACTCTTTTTTTCAACGACAGTGGTAAGCTATCAGTCAGAGTTTGGTAATGCCTGCCGTACGTACTAAAACCCAATTTTATTCTTTTGTAAATTTATTTCCTATGATCAGGGTCCCCTGTGAGTAACTGACCTAGATAAACGTACTCCTTTACAGTACAGTGCTCCTTTACAATTCTAGTAATAAAACAAATACCCCAGAAAGTGGATGGGAAAACGTCGCCGCAGTAGCTCAATTTGTAACAGCATCGCAAGCGTAATGCGAAGACGTGGGATCGTTCCCACCTACGGTAAGTTGTTTCTTTATCCACTTTCATTTTCATTATGCTATCACGTATTTAATTTTTAATAAGTGCAAATAATTCCCCCTTGCTGTCCTTGTTGTCTTTGTTCGCTTATTATATATATATATATATATATATATATATATATATACAAACATATATTGGGTTAGTAATACATAAATACTCCAGAAAGTGGATGGGAAAACGGCACCGCGGTAGCTCAATAGCAAGAGCATTGCACGCGCAATGCAAAGACGTGGAATCGTTCCCCACCTGCGGCAAGTTGTTGTTTCATCCACTTTAATTTTCTATATATATATATATATATATATATATATATATATGTGTGTGTGTGTGTGTGTGTGTGTGTGTGTGTAGAAGGAAGGAAGCCAAGGGGCCAAATTTTTATTAGTCATATCATAAGAAGCCAACGGACAATGAGACCATGGACAGCATAAGGGGAATTATCCGAAGTTTTTAATCGCATTAAAGCAATTGTAAGTAGAATGAAACGAAAGTGGGTGAAAAAATTACTGGAGGTGGGTGGGAAACGAACTGACGTCTTTGCATTAGGTGTGCGATGTTCTTACTGCGCCGTTTTGCCATCTATTTTTTGGGGTATTATGCTAATCTACTAAAACTAACCGTGGGAGTGTTATCTAGCGTCACCACTGATTGCCTTGGTGGCAGATGTGAAACATCCTTTCTGCCATGGGCATCACGTCTACTTGAACTTCTTGGGTGACGGCAACTGATATACAAACCCACACATGCTACCTCAAGGCATCTTACCTACCGGATTCGAGACCCTCGGTTGTTTTGCACGAGCAGAAAAGAAACAGAGGGGGCTCAAATTTTATTAGTCATATCATAGCAAGCCAACAGAGAATGACACCAAGGACAGAATAAATAAGTTATCTCCGGCTCTTCACTGAATTTAAAAAAATGATAAACAAGTCGAAATGAAAGTATATGAAAAATATGCATTCTCTCACCATACTGTTTAAAGAAAGTGAGTCTCAAGATCGTGTGTGTGTTTGTGTGTGTTTTTTTGGAACCATTCGGTGCAGAGCGAGAGTGCTTTTGGCTGACCATCATCCTTAAAGTATTTTTGAGGTAATTTTCTTAATTGTAACCACTCTTTGCACCATGAGCCGTATAGTCGGGAAACCTTTTGGGAACGCCATAAGCATAAATTCTCCTGTTTGATTCTAAAAATTGTCAGAGGCGTCACCTTTCTTAAAATTTCACTGCAGGTCAATTCAAGTCATGATGCACAAACTGCAATAGCCAGTGTATACGGAGGAGTGATTCGCCCTGCTGTAATGACCACCGTAAACATGGTCAGGAAATTTACCGCGACATAGGTAACATTGCTATGGCGAGACAAGGACCAGTAGCAACACTCATCGCAGAAGCTATTCAGTGCGGATTACAGTATCGGGGAAACAAGGAAGCCGGTTTACGTATCGGAGAGAAGGAAAAGGAGAAGGTACTGTCATTACCTAATGTCCCGACGTTTGTGCCATCGACCACTTTGTTCCGGTATAATGAGTAGTCAAAAGTACGTTGAACAAATACACTTTTACACTTACTGTTGCATCGCCTCATGCATTGCTGGCAAAACACGAATCCTCCTATAAGTGATTTGCATCCTCCGACAAAGTAGCGTTGGCAACGCTGGCTCGTTGAGTCATAATACCACAACTGAACTTGAGATGACCCGGCACAATTTGTTCCTTCTGGCGACAAACGGCACCTCGGGGGTAGTTTTGCTGCACGCAAAACAAGGGGAGAAAGATAATGTGGTTGCTCGTAATGAATTTAAAACGCCTTAATTTATATATTTATGGTATGTCGCAAACATAACATCCCGCACTTCACCGTAAAGGTGCCACATTACATTATTTTCCCAATTTACTGAAATCAGCCCTAGTTTACTTGTATCGTGCGTTCATTAAAATGTGGCGAAATTCTTCTATAAGTTAAATATGCGCTTTCTTCATAGCAAATAGCTCATGTGATAAGCGCTGAAGTATTCACTGAAAATCAAGCAATTGTGTCACTATTTTTTTCAACGTTGAGTGCCACTTGAGCTGTCAGGAGTTTCACGTCGCATCCTGCCACACGCCTCTGGTCCGCGGTTGATCAGACGTGGGACTTACTGCCTGTCAGGAGTCGAACCTCCCTTTATACTCATGCTGCGTGTGTTTCTTTTTTGTTCGATCGGCTCCGTTCTGAAAAGTACAGTACATTAACCAATATATTTTGACAAACCCCAATGCTACACACCTTAAAATATGCGGCAGTAATTTTCTTACCATAATTAAAGAGCAGCTGGTGTGTGTCTGGAACGTTTATGTAAACCTAAGAACACGTGTCAACGTGGGAGCGGCCCGACTCGGCTTAAGTCGACCCTCCGGACCTCTTTGAACAGTTTTCAACACACACACACGCACACGCACATGCGCGCGTAAACATACACACACACGAGCGTTTTTCTTTTCATTCTCGGTGCAATAACATACGTAGGGGAATAATCATATGCACCGTCCATGGCCTGGCATAGAGCCCTCGATGTCGTTCTCCGCAGCATAATACCATGCGAGTTCCCATTCTGGTGCTTGCAATCAAAGGCGCGCGATTAGTCATGCTGTTCCAAAGTGCGGTCCAATGTACTAGCGATTCGGGTGGCGGCCGATAGTGCCATTTGCGAATAATATGTTCGCGCCTTCTTTTGCTATACCTCCTTTCTTGCTTCTTGACACCTCTGCCTTTTGTCATAAAAATACATATTCTATGTTTAGGCTAGTTAAGCGCATGTTTGACATATTTGCGTTGAATATATTATTTAGCGTGATCATGTCTGTGACGTATGGCACCACACACCACCAAGAAGAGGGCCACGAATGGCAGGAATTCTGCACTCGAATTTGGGAACCATCGAAGATCACAGAGAGAAATACTAGGCGACGGAGCATATGAGGTGTTATGCAGCCACTTTCGAAGGTTTACGTTTCGCGGGTAATGCAAACTATAAATATTTAAAACATTCGTGTAATCAATGACCAAATGCGTGTTTACGATATGAAGGCTGCCTTTTGCTCTGGTGCTGTACTATCTGTGTCTAGATAGTCTGAATCATTCCTGAACAACGAGTAACTTTGCAAACAGTTGAAGGATGTCAGTAGGTCTAACAAATGTTCACAAATTTTCGTCACGGTGAGGAAACTCGAAAAGCCGTAAGCCTTGGACAACCGTTTCCTGCCGATTGATATTTTGGGTTTTCATGCATTATTCCTGAGGTGAACTTACAAGGGCAACTTTATATCAAAAGCTACCTCCTTGGTTGGTATTTTGCTAGAGTTACCGCATAGCCACTCACAGTAGCGGTCTAGTTTAAAGTTAGGAGCGTATTTTAAATGCGTGCTCCTTTAGGTAGCATGGATTATCTCAAGCAATTGCATTTGAATTTCACTGCTTCTTTTACGCTACCATAGCTGTTCCGAGCGAGTTACAGGAGTAGCTGTGGTTTTGTTTAGTGTTGTCATTATGTTTTGTTGTCATACTTCAAGCACAGTAGCAGGCACTATAACCACTTATGCAAGAACACCCCCCGTATCTGACTGTACGCTCTTGAGTATATATCACGGTGACGCAAAGATAGTACATGCGCTAACATTTCGGACTGGTAAGTGTAAGATATATGCCAACGTGACCCGCACGTTGAGCCAAATAAAAATAATTGCAAAAGTAGCCATATATGACGATGTAACCCGCTGTCAAAGTTTCGTGAAAACCAAATGAAACACAGAGCTTATATTTTTCTTAATGAGGGTGTTTGTATCCGTCAGTACTGCCTTCATTCACTCAGAGCCTTGGGATTTGATTCTGTTTCATTTTGTAGTTCCTCGCGTGAGCCTGCACTGTCCTGTCCCGTTTAAGCTTATAATAAGGGATGAATAGCGAAGTGTTTCGACTCATATTCACCATGTCGGTACTGTGTACAAGAAACCAATGAATATAAGCATTTGGAATGGTAACGAGAAAGTGTAGCTGTATAATCGCCTCCTTTAACGTCTGTGATAACTATAGAATGCACAAATACTTGCCCGGCTTCTTCAAGGCCTTTTCTGTTCCTGGTGAAAGCACTTGTTTTCGGGCCGATTCACTGGCACTCCCTGTATAATTGAGCACGAGAAAGCCCACTTTGAATAATGTCATTTCTTTATATGGCAAGTAAGAAATCAGACACAATGGACTGAATGGCTTTCCTATATTGAATGAAATTCAAGTTTTTTTTACATATCCTGAGTAAAATCTAAACATTTACACTCTTTCCCGCAGAAGCGTGTTGTAATACCACTAACAAGATTGCGTTTTAATGTGTATATGCAAGCCTAATATAACAAAATGTCTATGTTAGTGCAAAAAATTCCCTTGAAAAGTGCTGGAATTGTTGAAAAGCATATTGCTGTGAGATGAATTTCGCAGTTTACTTCAGATATTTCGAACTCGTTTATAGCAACGAAACTATTTTTAACATTTTAATAAATCTTGCGCAAAAGCTGCTTACACTGATGTTAAGAAAAAAATAGATTATACAGCATAAGCGTTATGCATATCCAAGCTCATTTCACAGTTTAGGTAGATAAGCCAAGAGACCTTCGCATAGAACGCTTCGGTTTATTGATATGGGCGTATGATCAACGAGGTGAAGTAGGGCTAGTGGCCAGCTGTTTATGTTCCGCGTCAACAGCTCTTTTTCGTGAAGCAGGTTTCTTGGAAATTAAGTTTATTCATAAACATGTTTCAGGGTATTTAGTCGTATAATTCTATCTTTTTATTTCGCGCAATGGCCACTGAGATAACATTTGTTTTTCTAAATAACACGTAATTTAGACAAACTGACCAAGCGTCATTCCTATGGAAGTTGTTTTCGACATGTTACTGCCAGTCCCTCTCATAAAACACTTACCACTGCATTTGTTTTACAGGCTTTTTCGCATCCCACTCCACAAAATAAATTTACAAAGCTGAGTCGTCCCATATTTGCCTTCCCCGAACTGTATGAGTCAAAGCGCTACCTGGGGTATTTCAATAAAAACCACAGAAATTGCGTGTCGTTCATGCCTGTTCTCCGTAAAAGCTCGATGAATAGGTGGTTGAACGATTAGAGAAGATCTGAACGTGCGTTCCAAAGAACGTCGTTCCCGCTCACTATATCATAGCTTTTCTAATTATGATGACTGAATTAGTGCACCAACCTAAGGAACGGCACTATATGGGGCAGTGAGATGTGATTATGAATGTTGGAAACACAGGGAAAAATCGGCTAACACAATTAAGTTTTTTTTTAGAAATGGCTGGGAGAAACCTTCCTTTTCTAGTGATTTTTCTGACATAATATCGGTAGCTGGGGAGCACTGCATGTGCATGTTAAGCATATTTAGGTGTGTGATGTTGCGCGAGTGCTCCTGACTCCTGGCACGTTTGTGTTATCAGCAATGTTGATATCGTAGTCATATTCATGCCCCCTATTAGCCGAATGTTTCACCAAGCAACATCTACACTTACAGTAGTCCTATGTCCAATGACACCGCATGTGCTAAACAGTTTGTCATCCTCTCATAAAATCATTTCACCACCAACGTCTGCAGGTCCCTTTTCACAGCACCTACATGTTTTCATTATTACCCTACTCACAATTAGCTCTACGCATTACATGATCTACGCAACCGAATGTTTGGCAGCCTCAATTGGAGGCACGGCTTCTGCAAATTTTCTGCTCCCAACTGCTGAAAGTACTTACCCGGTTTAATACCAGTGCTTCCCATAGCTGCAGGACCCCCTTGCGCAGACTCTGTGCCATCTTCGTCATCTTCTACGAGCACAGAAAGGTAACTTTAAGTGGCTTCTAGTGGCCTTTACGTTTCGAACAACACAAACATGGAGAATGAGGCCGTTAACAGTGCAGTTTCGTTTTTATGATTGTGGCTTGGGATGTTGGTCTTTCCTAAATATCAGCATTACGACATAAAGATGTGTTTGTAGAGAAACAGTGGCTATGAACTGAACATTTTTTTTTGTCTTGTGGTCTGGATGTTTTATGCGCGTATTTACGGGAACATTATGTGACGCTTAAGTATCTTCCAGAGAACATAATATTCCACAATACAACTTCTCTGCCGCGCGAATCGCGAAGTTGTGAAACGTATGCTTTGCAGGAGGATGAAGATGACTGACACGTGCATTTGAAAAGGAAGCGCCCCACATGGAAACAGGTGATAGGCTGTAAACGAGATAAAACGGCAAATAACGGTTTCTGCACAGAACGGTGGTGTTATATGTGAAAATTAATAATGGGAAAGTGTATCCACGCTTCTGGTCTGGTTGAATAAATACGGTACACACATCAGTGAGCATGTGAACAAGTTCCTTAGTCAAGCCCAAGCCGTTAGCTTGTCGATGACAGAAAGAGCATTGTGGGTGGCACCGCAGGTTCGTAGCCCAATTTAACGCAGTTGTCAGAATGCCTTGCCAAAATCGGCTAAAATTTTTCATGTAGCAGGTTTATCCCCAACGCATACAAAGTTGTGTTGGATGCTACCTTGCAAGAAAGCTGTAAAACCTACAGTCTGACGGAGGCCATAGGCTCAGTAACCGGAAGTATAGAAAGCGAAGAAAGGCTTATCGATAGTTATAAGGCATGCCATATGCACACATGTGCACACTAACAATAAAATATACCAATACACATATATAAATGTGTATAAATATAATACCATACATACATGAATAAAAAAAACATGTGGTTGATCCCTCTTATATAGGAATCGGTATAGAACACGAAAGTGAAACGTGTCTTCACAGAAGTAGTGTAATGTTTATTGCACATTGATATATAATGTCTATTGGTGTTTTGTGGCTAAAGCGCCCTTAGGCGTTGATGCACCCACGCTGACGCCTGGTGGCACGTCTCCTCCATCACGACTACCAACGTCGATGACCATGAGCAACCGTCGTGCATATGGAAGCTGCACTACGCTGCACACGCTAGCACAACGCGAAAGACGAAGCACGTAACTGACACACTAATACAACGCGCAAGACAAAGCACGTAACTGAATCGTCACCGAGTCAAATCAGCGCGTACAGCGCGTCGTAATTGCAGCCTCCGCGATCAACTTCAGAAAGATTTTCAGAGCTAATTGCGGAGGCCACGCTCCGCTGTGCTGAGTACGGTGAACGCCACCTAGGTGGCGTTGGTAGTGCTTCTTGATGCCTTGATGGCTAGGTGGCGTATGCCACCGCCCGATTTAAAGGGTTCAGCCTCATCCATCCATCCATCCATCCATCGATGCCAGCGTCCCTTCGAATGCTGGCATCGAGGCGTCGTAGTGCTGAGACCACCGAAGCGTTCACTGTCGGTGCGCGTTAGTGTCATAATGCAGTACTTCTCTTTTCTGCTCGTAGGCGGCGGCACCGCCCCGAGCAAGAGCGCGGGTACACGGAGGAGTGTTAAGCCCAGACCACACGTACGCTTGCGGACGCGCGTAAGCTCGCGTCTACGCACCTTGCGGTTGCCGCGCCTAGCGAGGAATGGCGGTTTGCATCCACAAATACGCGCGACAGCGCGCGCTCACTGGCCTCACTTGTTTACACCTTGGCAGACGCCACTTCGTATTCCGTTGTTGGCAGTGCTTCAAAATGCTTCGATATCTATAAACGTAATTGTTATCTTTTTTGGAGCTGTTATCTCAGCACAAAAAGTGAAGAAGAAGCACTTTCTTGCATGATATAATTCTGCTTAACTGAGAGTTGAATGTACCGCGCCGTCGCTGCGTAGCCAGGCGCGCCGACGCGAGGCAGCCCAGGCGCGCGATAACTGAGAGGAGCTGATCACCGAGATCGCGCCGCATTTCGACGCGTACGAGCCGTGCCGCACCATCTGCGCATGCGTGGGCGCGCGGACGCGAGCTTGCGCGCGTTTGCAAGCGTACGTGTGGTCTGGGCTTTAGATATATAAGGCGCGTCTGTGTAGCTCTCTGCAAATGCGTTTGTGGCGCAATGGGTTAAACGCTCGGCGATCTGTCGTCGCGGACCGAGAGGTCGTGGGTTCGATTTCCAAATTTTGCATGTTTGTGGAACTTTTCTTCTGGTTTCTTTCTTTGTATTATGTTCTATGACGTATTTCCGTGACGGAAATACGTCAGTGAAGTCTTGGTGGACCCCGGCATAAAACAATTTCGTGTTAATATAAATCAGTTAAATTCATCCAAGAATATTGTACTGCTCAATGGCCCACGTGAAAATACTGCATCTCTTTGGCACAGTTTTCTAGTTTACTAAATAGCATCAGTACAGTGCATTAGAGACTGCCGAAAGAATTTGGTTCTAGGGCGCAACACAACCCACCTTTCATGTTCCCGCGTAATCCGTGTCCTAGAACGTTCTACAAGATTATATACGCCGTTTCAAAATCCACCACCCTTTCTTCTGCGATATAAAGCTGATGCAGGCAGTTGTATTCGGAAAGGCGTTTAATACTAACTATTCTGTTAAGCTAAAAAAATTATTTTGTTGGATGTAAATGACAGCCATTACTTGCATAGCAAATTACCATTAGTTGTAAAAGCAAGAGCGTATTGATGTTGCTTCTTGATGTGTCCCATACCAATGAAAAATAATTATGTGATTGAAAGAATAAATGATAAATCTGGAAAAGAACTCGAGAGCGGAACATGTGCTGACATCTGAGTCACACACCAGGAGCTTAGGATTTGCTTCTTAGTAACCATAGTGCTTGTTCCTCAGCAAAATATTTTGCAAATACTCTTGCACTACTTCAACCTAACTGCGTTCTATATTTAGACCGACAAGAGCAAAGGATAGGTTTTTAACAGGGAAAAGAATGCCCTTTGATTGTTTGTTAATTATTTGAAGGAAAAAACAATGCGACCACTTGTATAACTTTGATGAAACACAATTCCCGTGAAGATTTAAGTCAACTTTCTTGTCACACGAAACTATGAGTCTGTAGTCTTCAGCACACAAGGTAAATGTAACGTCGTTGTCAGTGTGACCTAAATTATGAACATATGTAATATACAAAGTGGGGACAATTATTATAATCTGAGTCTCCCCACTTCCAAATTGCTTGTATTGCGACATGAAACCAATTCATTGCTGCCAATGAGTCAATATTGCAATAATGAACTAGTAATCAGAACGCAAGGATTGCCATGGCAGTGGAGTATAGCTTGAAAAAAGAAGGAATCAACTTTCGAAGCACAGTCAGAAATCGCAAAAGCAGTCTCAGTGCAGTGCGTCTGGTGATCAACCACAGTCACTACACACCAATTGCCAGCTGAAGTTAGTTGAAGGGACCCATAGAAGTAGGGGGCAACGACTAGGACCATAGTTTCGGTGGGCAGAGGAAAACTGAGAATGCTGTTTGCGAGTGCCGCCCCTTGGGTTTTCTTCTCACGAGTGTTGTAGAATTTTTGACACAACAGTGCATTTTTAGGAAAGTATATCATATCAATTAAACGCTCCACATCTAATTAAATGTCTAAGCCTTGGGCCGAGCAACGCCGTCGATAGCTGTAAGGTATGGAGGGCAGTTTTAATGCGCAAGCATTATGTGCCGCATTACGCGAAAATCCGGAGTCCTCATTGGCGGCGTGACCGAGTGATGGTTCCAAAAAAGGCCAACGGTGCGAAGAGTAAAAATACGTCAAAAATGCTCAAATTCATGTCATATTTCTCAGGAAGGTTCCTGTAGACAAAGTAAATAATGGCTTTGAAAGAAAATGTGGTACATTTTCGTCTGGGTGGGAATCGAACCTAGGCCTACGGGGTGCGAGATGACCCGGGCTCCCCGGTGGCTCGGCGGCTCAAGGGTTCTGGTTGACTAAAGGTGGGCCTAGTGGCTGCGTAATTACACACGTCACGTCACAGCCATGTGGATGACTAAAGGTTTCACGAAGGGGACTATAATGTTTATGCAGCGACACACGTAAGCTGTCTTAAGTGTTTCTGCGAAATATTTCTTACCTGTAAGTGTTCTTAGACAGAAAGCACGGGGCTCGATAAGCTGCTCGAATTGCGTGAGCTAGAAGTATTTTTTAGTTAAAAACTGATAAAGATATAACCACGGCCGTGACCACGGGAATCCTTTACCTCACTGGGCGGTCCCTTGAGATGGGCAGTTACTGTGCAATAAGCTAAGGTGTAATTTCACAGGTCAGAAAACATTTGTCGATTTTGAATATACATGGATGTTTTGAAAGCACGTTATTCCGCGTACTACAATGGCATCACTCGGTTATCTGTAATTATTACAGACCTTTAGCGTTGCCCCCATTCTTAGAGCATTCCCATTCGAAAATTATAAAGAACATCTACTTACTTTCGTTTTCGCCAGGCGTTGCCGCGGGCCCACCACTTTCTCTCCCGGAATCTGACTCGTCGTCTTCTGTTTTCAGGACAATAGACACACTTCGCAGCTTCTGGTCATTTGTATTACCAGAACGAGTTGCAATCACATTGTGAAATTGATATCTGAGAGTGTTTCTCTACGCTTCCATCACTTATTTAACTCAATGACACACAATAAGAACAATTATTTCTTGTAAAAATATAAGTTGTTGTTGGTGAGATAATTTAACTGCGTATAGCTATCTTGGTGACTGCAAGCTTTGCAAAAAAAACATCACGTAGGCAACTTGATGAGGGCTAGTTGGTTCATAGTTGAGCGAAGATATGAAGTAATTTAAAATTAATAGTAATTAAAATTTATAGGAAAAGGAAAATCTAAGAAGGAAAGAGAAATTTTAGAGGCCTTTTTCATCAGCATCGAAGGTGACAATTGTGTCAGTTCGCCTTCTCTTCTACTATCGGAGAAAGAAATAAACTTCTTGAAAGAAAGATTGGCATTGTGATGTGCGCATGTATTTGAGTATGTATAAAAAAGGCTGGTTTTCTTGCAATAAACATTCAGTTGGCAGTCAGCGCTTGTCCTGTGGTCTTCGTTCCTTTCTCGTCCTTGTTCATTACGCGCTGTTACTTCATACCTTCGCTCATCACGTAGACGAAGTGAATTCTTGAAAACAATTTCTATAAAAATTGGCGTCTATAGGGCTCTTCAATGTTCGCAATCTGTGTTAGAAAATGAGGGCTCACTAATTTGCCATTCAAATTATTTCATAAAATTGGTACTTTGGCGGGATACAAAAAGTTGTATGAATTGAAAAAGCGTGAGTTTTGGAGTGTACCCCACACGTCCCAATATTCAAATTCTCACTGGGCATCACATGACTTATTCTTCACGTTGCACTAAAGAATCTTCCCACATAAGTACCTAGTATCGAATTAGTACAAGTCTTTACAAATAGTAAGTCACACGTTGATTATTTTAACAAAGGGTAGTCTTTGTTAGAAGTCCATGTCCTATGTAAAAACATATTACCCGAAGTATACCAAGAAAAAAAACATGTTCTTTTCATCATGTCTTCAAGACATGATGTTCTAATGTTCTGGTGTTCTGATGTTCAATTGTTCTAATAGGCTTTTTCGGTTGGAACTTTCTTTCTTTACCTTTTCATTAGTTTCCCGGCTGCTATTAAGCAAAATATTTCATGCAGCTAATTACTTAAGTTCACATATGCTGCTTAATGTTTTACTGCTAGCTCGGAGCTGGAAGCTAACGCTATGCTTGAAACTTCGGGGTAATCGCACTATTTTATGCACTGCAAACGGTAGGCATGTAACATGTTTCAATAATACAAAATTTCATTAAACAGAAAGAAAGACTAGCTGCGTATTGAATTCGGGGCCTGCGCTAATAAAAGCGCGGATGATCTGATGCTGTCATTAGGACTTCCTCGAGACTTGGTACATATATATAGTTGCCAGCACTCAGGGTGTCTAATCAAACCAAAAATTTGCAGAAAACAGGAGCTCTAGCATTACTTTGATTTGAACGAGAAAGAAACGTTTATTTTTCCGCCATCTTGGAAGCGATATCGACCGGGAATCCATTAGACGAACTATTCTAAACTGGTTTTACAAAGGACTAAGAAGGAACTGTGAACCCTCTGCATGATTATTTCAGAGGACAAATGTTGTACACAGGCTCAAAGCTTCCCGCATTGCGCAAATCATTCCCCTACTACAGGCGAGACCTAAGCCCTTCATAAAACACAGGCCTGTTGCAAAACAATGTATGTTTCCTTCTCTCATACCTCTACGTTAATGGGCGAGCTGCACGGAGGCGCAGGGCCTCACACTTGCGCAAATCAATGTAAACGAATGTATTTGCAGCGCACTGGCTACTGTAAGTGCCGTTGAAAGGTCCGCGTCACGTAAAAGTAGGAATAAAGATATTTTTGTCCAATTATATTTGAATGTGGGAGTGAAAAACGTTGTTTTCTAAAACTGTAACTTTTGTTTAATTCCGGATCATTACGAACCCGTACAAATCCGTACTGACGGGTTCAATGAGTAAATGCTTTTCTCTATATGTAGCTGAAAAAGGAAGCAAAGCGTAATGTAAGCAGGAGTCTCAGCCTGAATTGCAATCGAATACGAAAAAAAAAACAATGTTCAGCTACGTGCTGCAATACGACCACATATTCATATTGGTGAAAGTAATTCGTTAAGAAATGTCGCACCACCGGATATCTGGAAATTTTCTTGGATTACTTTCATCCTGCAATGTGTATATTTATTGCCTCTAGGTGCGATATAAAAGCTGGGCACTTTAGTTAGTCTGAGCACATCATCAGTGTCAATTATTTTAACCGCATTGATTACGCCTAAACACAAGGAAACATTTCTGATATACGCTACACAAAACTAAGATAATTTTAAAAGTTTGTATGTATCGATGGAACAGATGTAACGTAAACGTTCGCAACATTGCAATGCCATGATCTTCTCCATACATTACAAGACTGAGCTTACCGTTCGCGATAGCTAGGCAGAACACAAAACACGCGAGGAGAGCCAACGTTATTAGCTTCATCGCCGGCCTTTTTTCTTCAACAGATTCTTTCAAACTAACCGTTTTCCAACTTTTTTATATGCACCTGCTCACACCAGGCCCATTTTTAGTTCCACATTATAGGATGATCAATTATTACTCAGAGACAGCGCAGTGCATGCTAGCATTCACAACTATGGCGCTATTCACACGTGCAGGTTAGATTTATGACGCAGATGCAGCTGCACAGTGCTTTTAAAAACGTTGAAATATCAAGGTGGACGTGGCAGCTGGTAGCAAACACTGGCGCTTTGTAACATATTTTACTTTTTTTTTTACAGCCTCTGCACATTAGCAGCTCATCATTTCCGGTGACTGGGATATATATATTTTGCTATATCAAGTTAGGCATTGAGCAGTTGCCGAGTTTTATATTTATTACTGTAGTAGTAGTAAAACTTTATTATATTCGGAAACCGGACAGGCTCCTACCCCAGTCCACAGAGGGGGTATGGGGTTAAAGACGAAGTTTGCCCAGCAGGGTGGTGCCCCTATTCCAAGGCCCCACTAGCACGGGCATCCGCTCAGCTCGTTGGATCAGTCGTAGCTGATCTTCCAGGGCCGGGCTCGACAGCAGCGCCTCCCATTCGTTCCACGTGCCGTTTGGTTCGTGTTCTTCTCCGTGTTCTGCACACTCCCGCGCGATGTGACTGTAAACTATATTTTTTTTCGGCAGGACAACTGGTGTAGAAATTGTTTACGAAGGTGTGCTGCAGTTTAACGAGTATGGGGACCTGGCTGTACATTTATTTGAGCTTTGCTATCCTGCGTACGGCCACCATGGCAATTTTTGCATCTATTCATTTCTGTATCTTTAATTTGTTTCTTACACGTACCTTTAGTCTATGCGTCTAACAATCCTTTAGCACAAAAAAGGTTGTAGTTGAGCCCACTAAGAACACCGATAACTGTCTGAACGGCTATTTTGGTCAAGGTAAAAGTCTTGTTGCGCTTGTGTCTGCCCTGTATGATGAATTCTGGGAGCTTTGTCTTTTACAGAAAGTTTTAGAGTGATTCAGCCTCCAGATGAAGTCCATGAAAGACAAAGTCTTCCTTAGTGAGTTGGAGGTGAAATAAGCAAGGCGTCAGTGCGCTCGGCACTCTGACGGTTCTCCCCTCGCGTGGGGGGGGGGGGGGGGAGAATACTAGGAGTTTGGAACTCATAAATTCTTTGAATGTAGTATCTTCGGGATCGCCTTACCCTTATAGACGGCACTATTTTCCTGGTATGCCGAGATCTTGATGTATGACACAGACTTAAACAATTTTCAATAATTTCTGAGGTTGTGCATTGACAAACTACGATCTCATGATGAGGCACGCAGTTGTGGGGTAAAAGCGTCCATGGCATAATGTTTGCAGTATCATACTTATGTGCTGTAGGTATGCTGTTTAAATCCGGGCGTTAGATGATTTGATTCATGTATTTAAAACTGACAGTTCCGCCTGAAGGATTAAACTATT
The DNA here is from genome assembly GCF_013339745.2 of Dermacentor silvarum. Taxonomy (NCBI): domain Eukaryota; kingdom Metazoa; phylum Arthropoda; class Arachnida; order Ixodida; family Ixodidae; genus Dermacentor; species Dermacentor silvarum. The sequence continues at coordinate 38,169,063 of NC_051160.1, forward strand.
GACAGTGATAGCAAGATTCAGCGCTGTTCTCGGCATCCTCGTACAGTTGTCAAAGTAGACGCGAGTGCGAAATATTGGCATGATGCCCGTCTTAAGGCGACATCTGCTAGATCGAAATAACAGCGCCCTGTCAGCTAACCAATGCCTGACAACCATGGCGTGAGGAATAGCCGTGCCAGGGGTGTTGCACGCGTCACCCATCAACAGCGCACGAGGAAAATGTCATAGTACTATCTACACGAGGTGAGATCAACGGGAACCTGTCGCCATACAGAAAGCGTGCCAAGTGTCTCTACGCGCTGTCGGGCATGAGGCAAATTCTTAAGGCTGTTCTGTGCTGCCTTTTGCGGTTATTACTATATATATATATATATATATATATATATATATATATATATATATATATAAAGTCGAGATTTTGATTGAAGCCCGTCTAGTCGAGAGGCATCATTAAGAAGGGTGAACGGGACACCGACCACAGAAAGAATACAAGAAAAGACGTTTCGGCTCCCCTGACGGAAGCCTTGTTCACAATGAAATTTCATTGTGAACAAGGCTCCTGTCAGGGGAGCCGAAACATCTTTTCTTATAGAGTGTCTGTCTTATCTTTGTAATTTTAGTGGTAGACCAGAAGGCTTGCAAAACACTGTATTACCAGTGCCCGTGAACGTATTACCACCCATCTTTTAATTAAGCTAAATAGCTTGGTAATTTCTAATACCTCAAACGTCCCAGCACACAGTAATAGACAAATACTTCATCCATTGATAGCGTGCTTTGCTGAAAATGCTCATAATTATTCCTTATCAAGAAAATGCCACGACATTGAATTCTCCTTTCGTATGTAACGAATTGTGTAAACGTGGGCTGAACTACCCTTTTTGTTAGAGAGGTACGCCTTTAATTTAGCAGGAACTCTAGGAAACTACTCACATCAAACTGTGCCAAATATGCAAAAATACACATTCGGAAACCTGCCACAAATGCATAAACTGTCACCTGTAATTCTAAAAAAAGGAACAAAACCAAAACAAGAATAGACTCCACTACCGTTATTGTTGTCGATTTTTTTTTCAATTTTACTTCGTATGGACGAAATTGTGTCAAAGTCAACGTAGTGTTGATTGCATAGCAATTCTTTCGCGACAAAGATATCAAACTCATGGAGAAGGGATTCAAGCAGTATTTTTTACTGCTTCTACGATTCTACGTAGTTTTTTAAAAATTACGTAGAATCTCCTCACGCAATTATGCGAATGATGCGTAAGCATTTCGTAGTAGCTACTTGGCATTGCGTGCTCACACTCCACACTGCTGGTAATCCTAGCACTGCTCAGCGACTACGGTCGTCTTGGCGCCATTACGGTAAACGCGACAGCGCGGCGGCGACCCGAACTGCTGAGGAAGGCGGCGCAACGTGAACTGATGAGGCGAGCAAACTACTGCAGGTGGCAGCACTAGATGCGCTGATGACGTTCCGATCCGTAGCCACGGATGTTCCACAGTTATAGCTTACTAAAGGTGTGCCTAGTGCGCGCCTGATTGTACACGTCACGTAGTCGCAGAATTGCGCTCGTGCCACTGTTCGCGCGTTCATCGTCATCTTCTTCTACAGCTGGCAAACTTGAAAGCAATCATCTTACGCGGAGGACGGACTGACGATCGGACAGTTTTCTCGTTGGGTAACCATAGAAATGCTTACACATTTAAAAATTTGAAGCACGCTTAAGCTTCGCTTTTAAGGGTGGAACGCAATAGCATTGAAAGATCCTTGACTCCTTGTCAAACTTCCCGGCAGCTGCAGCTGTCTTTTTTTGTCCAACTTCGCCTCCGCGCGCAAGTGCCGAGGAGGTGAACGCCTACTGATGGTGTTTTGAAGGAACCAACCGAGCCATGCCGACGTATGAGTGGTAGGAATGTTGGAAAAGGGGTTTGTGTCTGAGTTTCCGCGTAAGAGAATTATGTTTTCATGTATATTCAAACTACATATCGACGCTATCACGTCTGTAGGTTCTGGTTAAGTCACAGTTTGTGATTTTTTGGCTCATTTTACTTTGAGAAATTCAATTATTTCTCTAACGCCTATGCGCCATGCGGAGGGCCTGTGTGGTCGGGGTGGTTCGAAATGATTTTCTCGGCCGCAGACGCAGGCGCCGACGCCAACGCCGACGCCGATGCCAGATTTTCTGCGACACTGGGCCTTTACCGCTGTCGCGTTAATACGACCCGTGAAGCCACAGTAACGCTCACAGGTCAACAAAATACAGCAGAATCGCGCAACCCTTTACAATCACAGCCAAACTTTTAGACAAGCTGTTTCTTTTGAAAAGTAGCACTAAGGACATATTGTGCCTGAAAATGAACAACAGAATTTGAACCGTTGACAAAAACAGATTCCAGCATTTAAGAAACGTGAAAAAAGCTGCAGAGACGTTGAACTTAGTGCAAAGACGCAAAGGTAAAAATGTGCAAAGACGCCTGTTTCTATATACACATTCAGAACTTCGCTAAACATTTCACCCGTTTTGTGAGCATTTTTCTTTTTAAATATATAGCGAAATATAAACAGTGTGCATTGTTTTGCTCACCAAGAATATCTCGGAACCATAAGGCAAACCTCATATAACATACGAAAACAAAATAATAATTAAAAGAATTATTATTATTCGCAAAACTCCTAATACAAGCGAGATGGTAATGTTTTGCCATTGAATGAAATGAACATGCTGTTTTTTGCGTGAAATATAGGCTCGAGGTGAAGTACAGCTCTCTCGTAGCACTCCGAAACATTCGAAATAATGGTTGTATAACGCTTTCGAGCATTTCCTCATATAAATCATTAAAAAGGTTGTGAGCAACCCGTACACTTTCTACTTCTCTTCATCATTAGATTAGCCATCGTCGTACTTTAACCAAGTATAAGCGAAATGCCTTGCTGGTCACTGACGACTCCGTAAAAACTTAATTAGAAACTCTCATTATGGATGAAAATAACGAATAAAATGGGGTCCAGTAATTACTTCCACAACTATTATTTACAGATAACATGCACGCAGTTACGTCAAATGTAGGCACGTTGTGAAGTTGAGTTCTCTCGGCAGACTAGTAAACACAGTGGAAAACGGTCGAATACAGCTTTAAAGCAGTTGCTAAATGTATCTATTTAGGAAGGGTGTGACTGAACCACACACATTTGGTATCGGATATTGACTTGCAATAAACGTATTCACCTCGTACCTAAACTTCACCTTGGTGGCATTTACGATTGCCTACATGACAACATTCTGTGCCGTTCGTAATGTAAAATTACAACGTTCTTCAATGTTTACATAGGTAACTCATCCTAAAGGCTTTCGTTAGCCATACAACTCGCCGACACATAATCTGTCCTCAATTTTAGTCAACTTCAGAGAACCGGGTTTGGCTAGTTCAATTGGAGCGTCGAGGAAAGGTCATGTGGACCTTGTATAATGCATAACCTCCCTCCCCTCCAAAAAACACATGAAAAAAATCTGCCTCCAATTTACCCTGTAGAAATAAATGTAGAGTTAAACTGTTGCCGACCTTAGACAAACACTGTCACCACAAGCAACGTACTTCACTCGCACACGCACATGTCCGGAAGAGCATGAGAAATCCTAATTCTACTAGGCCCTCCGAATTTCTCAAAGTAAATTGCCTCTGGCCATTCGTAAAGTACGACTTACACACAAGCAGCAGACATGATTGGTTCGGATTGTAGTTCTAACATGCGAGAAGTCAAAGACAAAGCCCATTTTCCAGCTGCCGGTTGAATGCCGCCCGGAGAGGTTCACACTCAAAATCGTAACGGGAACAAAGACATAAAAATGTTCAACACTCTATGTTCTTCCAAAAGAGTCGCACATGGGCGCATCCCCCAGTAAAACGCCTTTGCAACCACCCCGAGCCAGAGGTGACACAGCAATGTCACCTTAGAGTGGGAATGTCCTGACGGCACTTGTAGGTTTCTGATGAATCAAGTGTGTTAAGATGTCATTTCGGAAGTGTGAGCGAAGACAAATATTTCTCTACCGCACCTTTAGCCACGAAATGAAGTTTCCTTGCAGCGTCAGGTCAGGATAAGCAGACCTAAAGTGGTCGGGAAGCTATTAGGGCTGACCGGGTATACCGGGCGCCCTCGTCGGCGAGGACATTATTAGCAATTCCAGTACGTCCAAAGTGCCACTAAATATAATTTCATTACCTTTACCAATACCTTGACGGTGACCCTCTCTTATCTCATATACCAGCTCCGGAAATTTGGACCACCTGGGGTTCTTTAACGTGCACCTAAATCTAAGTCTAACACCCGTGTACTTAGATTTGTGTGCACGTTAAAGAACCCCCGGTGGTCCAAATTTCCGGAGTCCCCCACAACGGCGTGCCTCACAATCAGAACTGGTTTTTGCACATAAAATCCCACAATTTAATTTTTTTTAATCTCGTATACCAACTGCTGATGAGTCCAGTGAAGGTGAAATACTGACTCTAAAGTGCTGCCTTACAAGCGCTAACGATAACCCGTTTCACAGCTCGTGTCATGTCATGGGAACTCTTGACGCTTTCCAGAGAGGGCGCCACATACCTGTTGGGACCTCCACCGCTAGGAAGGCTGGGACGGTGACAGGGGGCGCAAGGGAGAACAGACAACATGGCGTTACAATGAACGTGTCATTCGTTTGTACTCGTGAACCCTGACGTCTCTCAATCTTCCTCCAACCCCTCGACAACACGACAGGTTGCTTTTCCAGAAAGTATTGTGCAGCAGCACGCAGAGCAGCAAAGGTTTTCCTACAGAAAGTAAACATATCAAGTGGTCTGAATTGCGTTTCAAAGAAACCCGTGAAAACCATCGTATAACGTTTTTAGGCACTTATAATAGCACTAACATCTTTGTTTTACAATATATATTTTTGTAACACCTACACCAACGATATATTAGAGATGAGCTATTAGAAAACAGGGACCTTTGCCGTCATGGATACAACCGCTGACATGCTACTTTGTGTATGGATGGGTAGTGGATTGAACAAATAGAGTAAGCGTGGAGAAAAAAAAGAATAAAATTAAATGTGAAATGTGCTAGTGAACCTGACACAATGATTTGCGGCTTTTTGATAACGGGATTTTTATTAACCCCAAGTGAATATTCAGACCTTTTCAAAAAAGTCAATTTCCTATAGGTATTAGAAAAACAAATCCGTGACCTGCCGCACTTTTGGAGCGCCGAGCATAAACCTAAGATGCTATCTAACGCTAGCGGACGTGACAAATCTTGTTTATTTGCCTCTCAAAAGAAAGCCTCAAGTCGTGGTATGTTTTCTATTGTCTCTAAGCTGCGACCATTATCACAGTAGGGATCAGAATCAGTGGTTAACGAGCTGTGCGGTGCAGATAATTATTCGTGAATGCTATGTTCAGTCAAAGACGATGGTACAATGCCTCTGAGTTACCTTGGTGAGAAAACGAATTTCAGAACCGATCTTTGTCTTCATAGGCATATCTGCTCCAAGTTGAAGCGCTGGCTTTTGTAAAAAAAAATATTCTTTTAAAATTTCTATATTCAAGTTCACATCGTGCAGCTTCATACACTTTTTTTTTTCTGAAATACTGCAATGGTCAAGTAGCCATTGGAACGTGATGCAGTGGCCAGAAATGATGATCTTGTGATGAAGATAGGCAATGTCACATGTTGGAGGTAGGTTGTTACATCCCTTGTGCCTGATATTGCCGTCATCCTACCTGTTTTATGGCGAGAGCGTTAGAGGCTGAATTCGCACGCTTTGTATGTATCCAGTATCTAACAGAAAACCCTAGACGATCTTCAAGAAGTGTCATAACAAACTGGGCTACTGTCTTACCATGCTGATCACAGCATTCGCTGCGCGATAGCATGTGGAGCATTTTATAAACATATTTTAAGAACACTTCTAAACCATTTATAGCATGAAGGAATCTGAAGGATTTCCGATGGCTGCGGCCACTGCAGAAGCCTGCGGGAGCCAGCCGTCTGTGCCACTCTTTCATCTTCAAACACATATTTCTTGAGATAATATCGCTTTCATACGATTCAAGTGGGTAACGTGCCATATTTGATTTTTCTACTTTTCTTCGATTTTTTGTGCGCATGCAATCCTCAGCTGCTGATTGTGGTTTCTGGTATAAATTCTTCTTTCCTCTTGAATAAATTATAGCATAGAGTTGACGCTCTACTTCTGTGTTCAGAACTATGAAGCTACACCAACTAGGCCCTTTTCAAGTTCTGCTTACTTTAAATAGCATTAGGCCCATCACGAAAGCATTTTCTTGTAGATTCCTAGATGTGAATTGGATCCGACGTCATTATACCTAACATACCATATATACCTCTCAAAACTATGACAATTCTGACGCATACTTTGTCAAAGAGTGGCAACCAAATTCTCCATGATCTTTGAAATATTCTAAACCCGATAATGCTTATAGTTTTGTTTTCGTAATCCAACTGCGCAGTTCATTTTGAGCGAGACGAATAAAGATCTCCAGATACAACATGCGCTATTTTCTGAATTCAAATGTTGATTTTGAAAGTATGTGCGAAACCACATAGGAGTTGCCTAGTAAACACAAGATGAATCGCTAACAACTAGCCCAGCAATCACTTCTGGTAAGCCTGCCGACGCACCTGCTAGAATATTATCAGCTTCGATTCAACTGTTATTCTGCCAGAGAACACTTCGGTGCTTAAATTTAGCAGAATACAATGCTAGAACACGTTGAGGCGAGTTGAAAACTTCAATTGTATGGTTTAAGCTCGCCATGCATTCGCAAAAATAGCTGAACAATGTCAATGTAAAAAGACACATAACTCCCGACAATGATTCATTGTCTTATTTTTGTGCGCAGAATAGTTCACAAAGCGATATTCAATCGCGCAATAAAAATAACAAATAAGCTATGAGTCACTGCAGTGAAAAACTCATGCAGTAAAAAAAAACGTGTTTTGACGTAATTGTATCGGAAGAACTCAAAAGCAGTCCTCTAGCTGCGCACTTCTATAGAGTTATTTAGCGCTGTCTGCGTGTCGTTACTTTCAGTCCTGTGTTATATTTTACGCGCTAAAAGTTGTTACTATATAGTCAGTTAGGCAAGCCAAAATAACAAGAAAATGAGGTAGCAGCTTTTGCATACACCACGAATTGCTTATAAGATTGCTGATTCTTGGAACAAAATAGTGATGTCTTTGCAGCAATTAGATGAAAATTTAGTATAGCTAATAGTTCGTATGGAGGCTTGCAAAATTGAACATGCCCCTTGTGCTGCTGCCTTTTTAGTGCACATTTTCTGATTCAGTCTTGGAACTTTTCCAGCACTGTAGCCATAATTCTTGAGTACTGCACACTGAATAATCATGAATTGTGGTGCTTCTGTAAGCAGCAGTGCAGGACTTCGCAGTTTTAGGCACAAGCAATACAGCGACTTTGAATGTGGCACCTGGGTAGAATGCCAAAAGCCAGTTTTCTTACAGATAACAAGCTTTTTATTATTTTTTGTGAAGCCAATGCAGATGTGCTTATTTTACGCAGAGAAAATAGATGCTACATAGAGGTGGTGGCTCTTTTAGGCCGAGGTAGTACAATAAATAAATGTACGGTGGCCTTAGTAAATGAAAATTTACTAAGATGACAGTAAAGGTGCTGATAAGAATTGCCGAAACACTCCACTAAACATATTGCTGCCCATGTAGATTGTTCCTGCACAAGGCGCTCTAAAATTTACTTGTTTGGAAGCGGCGCAAGACTTCGGTGCCCGTCATCGTTAGAAGAACTTTGAATTTGAAAAAGAAAGTATCAGTCTGTTCTTTCAGTGCCAGATGCTTCAACAGAAATTGTGTCGAAGGCGAAAAGCCTGCTACATTATGTGACTCACTCATTTAGGCGTTAAACGACAATGAAATAGTGGCGCTAGGGAAAACATAATACATAGGACGATACTGCTCGTGCAGAGGTCGATGGACTATCAAAATGACTCGGAACTGTCTATCATTTGATGTCTATGAGCCACTCTAATGAGTTGGAAGCACAAATACCGACACATTATTTTCGCTCAATAAAAACACCAGAATCCCAGTTTCTATGACATCGCATTTCTACTCGTCAGTCTAATACCATGTGCACTTTTTGTTGCACCATATTTTAAAACTAAAGAAACGTGAATCACGATGACGTTTTTGTTTCCATTCAGTTGCCCACTTCGGCGTAATTTACACATCTATGTGAGTATTCATCGAAAGTACGCTTTATTTTATTTCTTTTACTTTTCGTATCAGGTACGCGGACAATTGCCTCGTAATCTGTTTCTCTAAAACTGAAAACAACGTTTAAGAAGCGCCTAAGACCTTATAACCTTCACTTGCATTTCGCCACTATAGTATCTATCCACTGGCCGAGCCTTTTGACGAATCGCCTTGAGTGTCGCCTTTTAATTTTCTTTGCTTTGCTGGCAGGGCACCGAAATAGTGCTGGTGACGCACAAAATCTGCTATATCATTTTCATTGTCCATCATTTGCGTTGCACAGTGAAACTCAGAGGGAGGCATTTCCGGTTATGTAGATAAAGCCCCTATATATCTACAAACTACTTAGCATTAAAAAAGACGCAAAATATTCAATAATAAAAAAACAAATCTTATTGCTGGCGGTGATAACATATTAGGAGGCGGAGGGCAGTTAGGTCGGCGCCAAAGGTGCTAATTTCTTGGTGGATTTCATTGTTACGGATCCCCCAATGTAAACCATCTATTCCAGGAGCCCCTCAAAAAGCAATGTATTGCATTTTTTTCTTTTTTGCGCTGAGCTGCATAATGCTGAGTACGGGCTCTAAACTACTCATTTGGATAAGCCATCTAAGACCAAATGTTAGTAGCGCCGCTTTGATAACTATGCACCTAGCTGCACAAACTACTCTCTATTTGAATGATGCCAAACTACCCACTTGATTCGCAACGAAAAGCTCTCAACTGTTTGTTTCTCGAAATAATGAAAGTTCGTGAAGCTAGAAAACAAACCCGGTAACATCAAGGCTCCTTCGCAGAACCTCAGTTTCACACTGATGTAAATTAAATAGTAGTTGAAGAGTAATAGCACACTTGCTACCAACATATCACAACTAGAGTAGCTCTGGGTGGTGTGAGCTTATCTCTAAACGACGCCTCTGGCGGTGTTAACTTGCGCCTAGGGGCATTGTCAATCGGCGAAGATTTAGCACATGCTTCTATTTCATATAAACTTTTAAAAAATATTTTTATTTTACGTTTAAAACCACGATATGATTATTAATTACGCCCTCTTGGGGTTATTTACCATGCACCCGATGCATGGTACACGGCCGTTGTTGCATTTCACCCCCGTCAAACTGCTGACGACACAATCCCTCAAATTCAGCAGTGCAGCGCCAAAGCTACTTCGCCACCACGATGCCTTTCATGTCAAATTATCTCAATGTCAAATGTTTTCTTTGCGGATGTTTATCCTAGTGAAATAATATGGTCACTCATTTGAGTCAGAATGAATTAGAATAATATCTCAAAACAATAACCGACCACATTATAGACACCCGTCTTAGACCGCTCGTCATTGCACATGCCACCACAAATTTCGCACCATGCATCGATACATCGCCATACATGGCAATATTATTGCGATATCACTTATACGGACACTCGAGGCGCAGTTCCGCCGTCGTCGCCGCCGTGATGTTCCGTATAAAGTCGATGCGTGAGAACATCACGCCCACGCACCATTGGCTGCGGGTGCGAGTGAAAGCGATCCAGGGTGAGCCGAGGATGGTGGCTGGCCAGATCCCGCGTGCACAAGCGAGGAAGCGTGGGAGAAAGCGCACCACCTTCCATCGCGCACAAGCCACTGGGGCGGAGGGAAGGGGGTTCTACTCTGGCGACTGCTGAGAGCGACCGCGTGGGCCCTATCTTGAAAGCGATGTGCGATGAGTGCAAATTCTGGTTGCGCCGACGGCTGATAGCTTCGTATGCGCTGTGTCCTCGCTGCTTAGTTAGCGTTTCAGCAAAAGGCCAACCGAAGGTCAATTCGCTCACTGCTGTTGCCGGTCTTCCTCACACCAGTATTTTTACAACGAACGTCCGCGATCATTGAGTGAGATGTATTTATATTTGCCTGGGCGTGCGTAGCACCATGCTTGGTTATTTATTTAGTAAGCGAATATTTACGAGTCCATAGGGCCGTTAAAGCTACTGTACTTACTTTATGTCAGCTTTATTGTCAGCATTTATAGCTTGAAGTGTACAGCCACCTTCAAAATATTTCGGAGCATGGAAAATAAGAACAAGTTAAATTTTCTCGTGACTTCACCACAGAGTGTAAAGTGTATGTGACTGTGTAAAGTGACTTAGTAGTGTACAGTGAGAAATAAAACAGTTTACACGCCATAAGCAAATGTCGGGAAATTTTATTACCTAAAAACAAGCTGAAAACACAACTTAGTAGGGGAGAGCTCAAGGAACGAAACTATTAGGATAAATATAGATGTAGGAATTACGCGGTCACGAGGAAGTCAACTTGCAATGGAAGGAACTGCACCCATGTCATCCGCATTAAGCGTGCTGTGGTTTTCCAACCAGCCTACGTGGAGGCCATTCTCCCGTTCACTTCCTTGCTTGCCTAATTCATTGATTTTGGCAAAAAAATTGCCCAATATTGTAATTTCAGAAGTTTTATTTGTACTCATAGCCTAAATTTGATTTTTGTTCTATAGATTGTGTAGGGTTTGAAGAAAATTTTGTTACATAATAGTAGAACCATTCCTACGTGATAATATTGCCAAAGCCTGGAATTGACTAAATATTGATAATTAGATTCACAGAAGTGCACTTCAAGCGGGAACACAAATGCGACATAGGTTACAAATATTCGACGGCCTTCAGAGCAGAAAACAATCGGTCACACGCAGTGTATTCAGAGTACTTTAAGTCGTTTTCAAAGAGCTTTATTGTACGTATATTACCATGAATGGTCCCTCTATAATTGGCACATAAAGTAGGTTAGGAGGATACGAAAACGAAAAGAGAACAGTCGGAGCATCGTTCTAGTTCTTTTTTAGTATTTTATTATTCTCGTTTCAATTTTATTTCAAACCTAGGATGATCTCGTGGCAGTTTCAAGTGCTTTCTTCTGAAGTCCACGTTTAGGATTTTGGAGGCATACCTTGCTTATCCATCTCGCCTTTTCCGCGCCCTTTTTATTTTCTGAAAGAAAACAACGGCGAATCACAAACATGCTGTGGCACACAATTACAATGTTATTATAATGTACCGCCCAATTAAACGCAAGTATGAGGCATGCACTAAGGGAAGACGACTTTACCAATAATGCAATAAGATCATTGTTGCGCTTAGGTAAACATTGTCATAGCCGTGACAGGTTTCATGTCCTGGTACGTACAACTTGGATTTGCGTCGCTGCTGGTAAAATTATTAAGGGGAAATCCTTAAGTGTTTATATTGGCGGGGACCTTGGCGAGACGGTGCCGTGACGAAAAATGGCCGACACCGTAAAAAATGATTGGATTGACGTCACATTTCTCAGTGAGGTTCTCTATAAACAAAGTAAATTGGTGGCTTTGAAAAGAAAATTTGGTACGTATTGGTCTGGGTGGGAACCGAGTCTGGGCCTCCTGAGTACGAGACGAGCACGCTTCCCTGAAGCCACAGCCGCCCTACGGTGCTGGCTTACTAAAGGTGTGCCTAGTGCGTGCTTGATTGCACACGCCACGTCGCAGCCATCTCGCTGACCAAATGTGTGCCTATAGTCCGTGCACTAACATGCGACACTTTAGGTACTGCCTTAAACGTTCCTATGTGGAATTCAAAAGGCAGCCTTAGTGCCCACGTGTACTTCCCATTGCGGCTCGTTATGTGTTGAAAGACGTAGTCGCTACATATCGTGACAACACCAACTATCTCTTCGAGATTTTCACCACGTGCTGATGATAATGATGATTTCGAATGCTACGACGGCGCACACCCACAACGGGTGATCAGCCAAGAGATGTGTGCAGGTTGATTATCATGACGATTTACATATTATGGCACGCACCCATAATGGGGGATCGGCCAAAAAGCGTATCCGCGTTTTAAATATGATGATTATTTCTGTAATATAGCACGTGCCTACAGCCGGGGATTGGTCAATAATCGGGCGGTACATATATTGCCAGTGCCAACAAGCTGTTTTAGATGATCGGCGAGTCTTACTTGCTTGGGGGAATTGGCCAAGGATCGGGTGATTGAAGAAAAATTATCGGAGTCTAAAAAGTATCACTTTTGAGAAATTTTGAATAGCTAACGGAATGAAGTCATATAAAAGTTGATAATTTAGCAAGGAAATGGTTCTGATCCAATTATATACCCCACAACAGCTGCACCAACATCCCTATGACAATGTCCGAGGGAAAAGGCGCCAAATGGTAAAATATCAGAAATCATAATATTCAATCCAGCACTGTGAAATCTTTTTCTAAAGCGTGTTTTCTTAATGAGGAAAAATGGCAGCATGACAGGAAGAAGTGTTTTATTGTTTCGCCTTCAACCCAGTATTGATGCCGATAAAACTTTCATGTAGGAATTCGACATCTGAATTTAGTAAAGAAGACTTCAAGTTTTCTATTACGGCAGAATTGTCTTTTCCAAGGAAATAGGAGGTGTCGATAATCAATGAAATTTGTTAATGACATGTTCCAGGAGTCTCGCATGACTGCCCGTCTCCTGAACCTAGCCGCGGTTAGTGAAAGCTGATACAGGAAGAATCGGAAGGATTGGACCACTAAGGGCAGCTTTCGCCAAGCTGTCACCTAAATCACTGATAACTAACCCTTTGTGACCAGGCGCCCACACCAATCTAATTACTGTTAAGTTAGTCTTGATGGTGAATATAATTGGCATACTACGGCACATACCCACAATGAGAGATCGGCAAATAAGTTCTCGTAAGTTTAAAATAAATAAGAAAAAAATGACGAAAATAAAGTCAATATAGGATTGGCCACATTGCATAGCACGAGTGCGCGAAAGCACATGCGCGCGCAAATTTCCACCAATGGGCGAATTTCTAGCGTTTCATTAAACGCTTCACGACAGCTTCGCTTCGCATAGACTCTGACATGTGCGTTCGGCCTGCATACTTTTATTTAGTTTGCGTGTGTGCTATTGGCACGCGTATGTTATTGTTCCATTTAGGCCAGTGTTCGCTTATATTATGACGTCACTCTCGCCCAAGACATTCTTTCTGTAAAGGTGCTACTACATGCTGTAAAGCAGGCATTTCAGTGGCCGAATGGAGCCAAAACACTGACACGTAGACTGCAGGTATAAATACTCAGCACTTATAAGACAAGTCTAACTTTCAAGAATGAACGGGTACTTACGTAGGCATCGCTGCATACACATCCTGCAGGATAAAAACGCACCACCTTTGTTTTTACATACCGGAAGTTTGAATGATTCGCACATTCCGGTTTCTGAGTTATACCACCACCTGTCAAGCCAACGAGAACCTGCGCAGTTCCCTTGCTCTGGCCTAAATGAGCATCTTGAACGTCGTGATTTTCTACCTGAAACAACGGAAATGCTGTTTTAAAACTTCCCGATTTTTAGGCATTTATATATTGCTATTGTGACCTACTTTGCACTATGAAACAAACGACATATTTTAATAGAAACGGTAAGAATTGGTTTGTATATTAGCAAATGTGAGCCTTCAGACACGGTGACTTCGTTAGAGTGTACTCTACGTTTATGTAATAAATTATGTAAATCGAACGCTATCTACTGCATCGCCTCTCTCACGGCCCTGTTCCAGCTGCCTTTCTCCTAATCAAGCATTATGTTTGCTAGAATTTCCTCACGCATAGTACATATTTTTTTGACAGCATATCTAGTTTGTTTTTATACTGACCCTCAGGTGTGCAGACATACCATACATTTCAGTGGCAAAGGCAATGCGATAAATACATTCGGGAGCAATTATTGCTTTTGGAAAAATAAAAATAAAAACATTTACGGAAGGCCCTTCTGGGATGTTCCATGAAAACTAAAATGCTTCACAATATAAAAAGAAAACATTCAGATAGCAAATTAGTTTTATGCCAGATCTAAGCCATGAACGAGTTACTGTCAGCGTTTTCGAAGCGACGATGACCCATTCTACTTTTACGCAAAAAGGTGAGGTCGTTGAAATGTTTACAAATTTTAGTCACAAACTTTTTGTTTGGGTAATTTTTTGGCAGGTATGATCATGACGTTGGGATATAAATACCTCTTGCAAAATGTAGAGAGAGGAGGCTAGGAAGGAATGTATGTATGTATATATATATATATATATATATATATATTGTGTCCCAAATATTATGCAGCAAGATTTAAGATTACGCAAATGCCACGTAGCTGGACAGAACCAAGGTAATGCTGTCTGCCGTCGCTTAGAGATACTCAAGATAATTTTTGCATTCTGAAGTAATTTTCTTACCTTTTCAATATTATAATTAGGTCAAAATGTCAATTGAAAATTGTACAGCAACAAGAAAAACTCCCGATATAGCTTTTTGTTGCTTAGTACGTGCTAGATAAAGTGTTTCTTCGAGCATGAAAGAAGCCCGCCAATACACGCAAAATGCCTCGAGCGGCCAGCCGCGTGGAAATTTTGTGCGAATCGACGCAGCTCCCACATGCGACGGTTTCGCGTTTACCTGACCCGGAAGGAAAAAGCCGCAAAATAAGTAAACTTATACACTTAGTGGTGTGTTCTGTCTTATTTAACTGTTGCTAATAAGGTGTTTATGCTTCCTCTTCCTCAGCCTTAAACCAACGTGGGTTAAAACGCGGGACTCTTTTCAGAAGCGCTCTCACTTGTGCGCATTTTGCCTCCGTAGCTTTCCATTCAGTGCCACAGAAAGTTGTCCGCGAGTATACGCCTCCGAAGCTCTTCGCTCTCTTCGTCCTCTCTGCCATTCATATCCATATAAAGTCAACCAGAAATGACACGAAGGACAGCATCGGTGACATTTTAGTTATTAAATAAATTAATGAAATACGCAATAAAAATGGGAATGAAAGTGGCTGGAAAAACAACTGGCCGCAGGTGGGATATGAACCTAAGTCTTCGCCTTACGCGTGCGATGCTCTTGCTAATTGAGCTACCCTGGCAGCGTTTTCTCCTCCACTTTCTGGAGTATTTATGTTTAACTACTAGAACTAACCCTGGGCGTGTTAGCCAGTGCCAACAGTTGGCGGCGGATGTGGAACATGTCTTGTGCCGCAGGCGTCAAGTCTACGTGAACTTTTGGGGTGAAGGCAACTGGCTAATAAGCCAGTTGCGTTTTTTTTAACTTTTATTCATCATTTCTTTAATTAAATAAAGAACTACAAGTATTTTCCCCCATGCTGTCCCTGGTTTCATTTATTGTTGGCTTCTTATGATATTTATGATAAAAATCGGGCCCCTCGGTTGCCTGTCTTGTCGTTCACACACACACACACACACAAACACACACACACGCACACACACACACACACACACATATATATATATATATATATATATATATATATATATATATATATATACATATATATAATTTGTGGCCGGGACAACGACTACGAGACGAAGTTGGGGGCAGTGATATATCTCGCACATGGTATGTATACATATATATATATATATATTTACACATACCATGTGCGCGATATTTTTCTACGCATTCATAGTATTTTTTGAATTTAGAACCGCTTTTATTTGTGTAACGCTGGCTATTCTTGAGTAGTTTAGAGTGAAAGCGGCGGGCAGTTTTGCGCTGCCACCAATGTATTCATTGGTATAGTCGGGTAAGAGTCCTGGACCGCTGATACATATTCTAGTTTCGAGCGTACGTAAGAAATGTAAAGCTGTAAGTTTCACTGAGATGGTGCAATTGGAAACTTTCGAAGAATGGCCATTATCATGAGTACTTCGTTTGAATGTGTTGTTTCAAACCAAAAATTTTGTCGCACACTTTGTTATCGCCGTAACTGCTTCACATTTGTGGCTGTACTGTGACATTTTTGTGTGTATTCTCGCGAACGCGACTGAGTGTTCACTTTGAAGCGTGATGAGAAAGGAACGTTACTCATTTTAGAGAACTACAACAAGGAGTGTCATGAATTGTGTTCCTTAGCTGAATTTACAACTGCTGTAAGCGTCACTGCTGTTATGGGCACTTACCATTATTGACCTGCTGTTTTGCCCCAGGAGTGCCAGTCGCGCCCACTTGCTCCAGACCATTTCCCCCTATTTTGCATAAAAAACGTGTTTATTAGCATTTTTGTCGTACCAGTAGCATCAGGGTGTGCGACAAAGTGGCAAATTACAAATAACGATATTATCGGAGGTTGCCCCCGTTTTCTAACTTTTTTTTTTAGGTAGAGTGCTTTTAAACAGCAAGAAACTTTCAGGGTCGTTTTTACATGTGTTCTTAAAAATCATGGCCGGCAAATGTGCAATAAACTTATGTATTTTTTACGTTGTAATATTGGCAGCTGCATAATTCCAATTCCCCCAAAATAAATGCCACAAGGCCTTATAGTAACTATGCCAGTGCGTACTGCAATACTTATTCTTCGTCTACTATCCCGTGATTTCGCCTCTATGGGAAATCGGTTTTGAGCGAAACAGATTCAGCTTCCCTCTTCAAAAAAAAAAAAAAAAAAAGATGCGTGTCCGGCAGCAAAATTCGAATTTTGGCCCCCAAACACTGCAGTCCAATGCTTTAACCAGTAGGCAACCATCACTTTTTGACGTGTACGAAAAAAATCAATAGCTTTTATAAGCAATCGCACGTATACTTTCTTGTACTGAACACCAACTAGTTCTTCGTGATGATTGCCACGTGTTGAGGATTCTGTTTTCCACACATAAACATACTAATAACGGGGGATGTAACAGTGTTTTAACAGCGAAGCTGTTCTAAGTCGACCCTTTGCCGCTTGTCCATCCGGTGGTGTCACGCAGGTCGCATGACCAAAAGAGGATGAGAGCCGCGCCGGGGGAGGGCAGGTCACGGGACAAGCAGAAGAGGAGAGGCACGCTGGGGGAGGAGGCGACCAATGAGAGGCCGGCGCTGGGCGCGAGCAGGAGAGGCGATGGATATAAGAAGGTGTTCCTGTGCGGCGCGCCCTTTCGGATAACAAACGCGCATCGCACCTGGGCTGTGATGCGACTATGAAAAGACCACGAGTAGGGCGTACTCCTGAGGAAGAGGCTGCCTACCGCGAGCGTCAGCGAGAGTTGGCTCATGAACGGGCTCGTCGCTTGCTGTCATTAGTGGCGCACAAAAAAGGGCCGGCGCAACATGCACGTGTCAAAACACAGAGCGAAGCCTCATGCGAAAAAAAGAACACACTGAGAGAACCGCAAATATTTAGCAGCATCAACGAGGTAACGCGCAGAGCTGCTGCCGACGCCGTCGGCGCTTCCCCGCGTTCGCGCCGAACTCGCGCAGTGTCCGTGACTGCAGCCTATGTCTCTGGCAGCGGCTTGGCAGGTTTCGACTAGAGAACTGGACACTCGTCGAGTAGCGTAGGGTTGCAACGTTTCAATATAATTTATGTTCCTGTTGTATATCTGTGTTTACTATTGTTTACGCAATCGTCTCACTTGCAACACATGCACATGTAACACTCGTGACACTCGGTGTAACCTAATGCAGCTTCGCTGTTCGACAATCTTCACATAGTGGAAGGCCAGTCTTTTGTTTCTCGATTTTTCTTTCTTAAAGAGGGAGGAGGACTTGGCGAGAACCCGACCATCTACCGACAAACTGACTGAGGCGAAATCATGAAATGGTAGGCAAGGAAGGTTCACTTCAAAGATTAGAAGCGTGGGTTTATTCGTTTACTTTATGTTTCTACTTGTGCAACTTTTTGTTTGGCTGCTGATCAATCCAGACGAAGTGTACCCAAATTCTAAGCAGGCGACAACAAGATATGCAACGCCGTCCTGTCGGCTTGACTCCACATGTTTTCAGATGATCGGTGTCACAACGAACGTGTCGCGACAAGCGCAGCGCAACACCAGCCAAGTACTGCGCGTCTCAGCAAATGATTCTGTAAACTATCTTTCTTAAGGTACCCGCGAGTTGTAATTTTCGGTACCCCTGTTCTCTAATGTCACTGCTCATTGGCAAACATTATAGCGCGGATAATTAAACGCGGTCGACCACAAGCAAGCGTTCAGATGGACTATACTGTTGACGTGTGACACGTCACCATCACTTTTTTTTTTGCAGAAGAAGTATGAACCAAAAACATGCAATAAGAACACTAACATCTACAAACATTTTTGTAACGCTTGACAATACCAAGCCTATGTATCTGTAATTCGGCCGCTACCGAAGCAAGGAACTATATCATATTGCGTACTTAGCACTCCTCGTACAGTGTGCTGTACAGCAAGCTGATTTTCAACAACAGGTGTATTTTCGGCGTCGGTGTCGCCGTGATGTTCCGTGTAAAGTCGAAGGGATATAACACCGCCGCCGCGAGCCGTATGCTGTATGTGCGAGTGAAAGCGTGCGAGGGGAGCTCACGAAAGCGCCTCAATCTCGCGCGCGCAAGGGATCAAAGCGGCGAGGAAGCGCGCTGTCTTCCATCGAGCGAAACGGACGAGCATAAAGGAGGGAATGGGGGCGGCGTTGTACTCCGCCAGCAACTGCGGTGGTTGCGGCTAGGAGCGATCGCAGGCAGGGGTGGTCGCGCGGGGCTTATCTTTAAGCGATCTGCGTTAGGGGTACAGTCTAGGTGCGCCGACGGCTCATACCTTTGTGCGTGCTGGGTTCTCGCCGCACAGTTTGCGTTGAAGTGATAGAAAGCACGAAGGTCACGACGTTCGCTGCTAGGCCCGCGCTTCCTCACGCCAGCCTTTTGACAGCGAGTGTCCGTGGTCATTGAGTTTGATGTGTTTATGTTTTTCTGTGCGTGCTGATACCATGCTTGGTAATTTAGTTAGCAAGCGAATGTTTGCAAGTGTATACGGCCGATAAAACTACTCTCCTTACTTCCTATAGCGGTCTACTAATTTGCTACCGCAATCGCTGCTTGGCCTTTAGGACGAGACTTCGACTTATTTTTACGGCAACCACCATCAGCTTTTGCCTTCCTCGATGATAATTACGAGTGAGGCTCTTGCTTTATATTTTCGCAACAGATACAACTGGCGCAAAGCCTCTTATGGCGAATTCCACTGGGAGAACAGGCGCACTCAAAAGCACGCAGAAAGTGCTCGTCACAGAGGCGACATGTTTCAGTGGTCGAACAGGAGTGGGAGAGCCGTGGTAGAAGAGCAGTTTCGCTGCGCCGAGAGCAGCCGGAGCAGTCCGGACTGCTCTCTCCTGAAAAGCGGAGTACGGAGGAAGTCACGTGACTTAGACCGTCATATCCTCCTTGAAGCGGACTACTTCTGGAATGTGAAAAGAAGACGAAGAAGAGAAGGGAGAAGGGGAAGAAGAGGGGTCGGCGGAGAACAATATTAAATGGCGGACAACACCCGTCTTACCGAAGTTATGTCTGGTGATTAGTTATTCTACCCGGACCGCTACACTCCTTTCTTTTTATTTTGCTTCAGCCGGCGCGCACGGCGGCAATGGCGGCAGCCAAGCGTAGTTGGTGCTTTGGCACCGCTGATTTTGACGTCGGTGATACGAGCCAGCTTCGCAGCGATTTAGCTACAGATCCTGGCATTTCTAGCCCGCCTTGGTTCTCGTCGGATGCGCGGGGGACAGCGGCAGCAAAGAGTCTTCGCCTTGCTGAAGTGCTTCAGACGCTCGACCATGGCAGCAGAGAAAGCTGCTGGAGCTCAACGTCAGATTCAAGTTGCTGTTTCAGATGATCTTCGCAGGCGGAAACGTTGTCGGATGCTTCGGCGCTGCAGAAAAGTATGTAGTAGATGGCCGAAAACGGTGACAGCGTTACGCCCGACAGATTACAAGACGACCACGCGTGTTTTGCCGCTCTCCTGCATTGCTTTAGTCACATGGTACATTTCTCCTCACACGTCCCCCTCCCACCTGCTCTCCGAATGCACGCCGTATTCCATTGGCGGGTCGAGTGTGCCTGCTCTCTCTGCGCTGTCACCCGACTCCGCACTGCGCAGCGCCCTGCTCCTCTTCTCGCAATGCAATTCGCCATTAGAGAGGTGTTACGAAGCGAGATCACAATGTATAACTAGACCTACAATAAAACGTTATCTGAAGTTATTTAAATAAGATTAGGAGCAAAGACTTGTTTGTTATTGCGAAATAGACGAATTTAGAATTTTTCGCTATCATTCAAGGAGTGGAATACTTTAACCTAACCCAATTCTACAACTATATACGACCTACAGCGAGACACCCGGCGTACCAAGGGAACTCTCCAGCAAGGGCTTGGCTGCAAGTATCCTTGAGCGGAGTAGGTGACCGGTACGGCATGAGCATTGTGCGGCTGAACCCTGCCTATTCATCTTCTGCTGAGTGACTTAGTCCTTAGTTTGAAATGGTGATAATCGCTTTCCTTCACATTCCCCCAATTATACGACCGGCCTTCGCCTACAAAGAAGATTCTGTGCTTCGTCTCGCAGATTCCGTGTAGTGGCTTTGTCAAGCACCAAGACTTGCGAGACATACGCCGTTTCTCCCTGACCCTTGTGCGCATGCGTGAGTTGTGAGAGTAACATCTGGGGACTGCACTTAGGTAATTCGGAGGACAACACCCTTTGCTCCATTTGTCCCTAACCGAGCTGCACTGCGCGGCCGCGGATACATACTCCTGAATAAGCTCTCTCTTGTTTAACGCAATATATCTTGGTTGAGCGCAGTGATGTGCTCAAATATTTTTCGTGACTCTATCAGGGCTTAAGTAAGTGCTTCTGGTACTTAGTATACTAAATATATCATAACGCGTTTATTCTGGTGAAGCATCTGGTCCACCAACAAAGTGACTGATTATTCGCCTAATTTGAGATTCAGGTTTACTTTTTTGCGGCAGCTACGAAAGGCCTTCGGAAAAGGAGCCAGTTTATTTATTTATTGCAATACCCTCAGAGCCCAAGTGGAATTACAGAAGGGGTGGGTACATTGTGATTAGACAAGCGCAATAATGTAAACAACTAAGTTATGTATGAAAAACCAAAACAAAAGAAGAAAAAAAAAAACAATGTTTACCAGAGCAGGTTAACCAAAGGCCTTGGATGACAATAGCGTTAGCAACATTATTGCACATGTAAAATACAAAACTTATTGAATTAAAATATAGCTGCGCAGGTTATTCTGTGAAGTGGTCAACAACTGCGGCCTTGAATGACTGTACATCTTCAATGCGGGCGATGGCACTGGGAAGGTGGTTCCATTCTGACCTAGTCTTTGGTATAAATGAGTCATGAAACAGGTTAGTATGGCAAAAAGGAAGGGCGACCTTATGCTGGTGATCAATACACGCTGACAAATAAGATGGTTGCGCATTTCAGTGACTGGTTCAAGAAAACAATTTTATGAAAGAGACAAAGACATGAAATTTTTCTTAAGAGCAAGTTCGGAAGGCCAAGATTAGATTTCATCAGCGAAACACTGGCAGTACGGGAGTAGTTTGATACGATAAAGTGAGCTGTGCAATTCTGAACAGACTCTGTTGCATGCTGCAAGGTTACGTAAGCCTGGATCCCACATAGCAGACGCATACTCGAGTTTAGATCCAATTAACGTTTGATATAGTAATAACTTTTAATGGTTTGGTGCTTCAGCAAAATTGTGGCGTAAGTATCCTAGTGCACGGTTAGCATTGTTAATGATATATTTAACGTGAGTATGCCATGAGAGGTCGTCCGTTATGTGCACACCAAGATACGTATACGAGCTTACACGCTCTAATAATGTGCCGTCGATTTCATAAGCTAGTAGTTCAGATGGTTATTCGACTCACACAAATCACCTCGGAATTTGAAGACACCTGATACCTACTTTATCGTCTTATCTTCCGCGTAGATGTTTGGTTCTTATATTCGTCCTGCGGTGAGGCATTATTCTTTGTGTTGTCACTTGCTCGGCCAGCTGCTCATCTCCTCCCTTTTGTAGTACAATCAAACTGCCAGTAATTCCTTTACCTGTTTGAGTACTGCGGAGATAAGGCACATGTAAAACGTTCACTAAGTAACAAAATTAAGCCCTCATTTACTTCCGTTTGCTGTCGGCGATGGGTTGGTTTTGCATGTTGTATAGATCTCACTGAATGCTTGTTGTTTAGATGTAACGCGAACTGCAGTCCCCTCCTAAGCCTGGCATCTAGCTTGTGTCCGTATAATGAAATATGCACCAAGGTATTGAGTCCTGTGTGAGGTGAGAACACATATCTTTATGCTCCGTAGCAGTGTCATGACCTAACTCACCAGCAACCAGAGGCACATTGAAATGCTGGCTAAAGATTTTTTCAATGGCCTCAGACCTCTAGACTTCCAGTAATTCAACGATGCGAGTTAAGCTGGACTTCTCCAAAGTAATGCTATTTTTGAGCGAAAACCTTGGGGAGCTAACTCCACTATGCTTCTTATGCTACCAATTTGCTCTAGTGGTGCCAACCTAATTTGCAGCCTGAAAACAAAACAAAAAAAAAAAACCTCGCGAGGATGCCGGCCGCCGTTTTCTCAAAGTGATCGTCTATAAGTATTCCAAGCTATGGCGCTACATCGGCTTGAATTATGCAGCCTTTCGAAATACCCCAAATGGTCTCATTTCCTATTGAATGCGTTTATGCGTATATCTACACTGCATATACTTGTATTTTTTCTCGCAAACAATCCCTTTCAATTCACTGTAATTGAACGGTTATGGTTTAGCTCTTTTGTTAGGAGCGTCGCGACAACTGCTGCAATAGACACCATCGGAGGGTGGACAACGACTGGAAATACCCCACAAGAGCTCTTAGTGCAAAACACGAACACCCAAACTGCAGCTAAAAAAAGATTTTCCGACTGATTCACTCTTGCAGTTTACATAAAGTAGGTAGTATTTGCGTTAAATAAGGTGTCCTTCTTCGGTGGTTATTCGTGCCCAGTTATTTTTTCACACATCTCGTAGCTGCAGTTGTGCTTTGAGTTTGTAGTCTGATCAGACAGGAGCGAATTTTTTTTTTCGGACAGTAATAGTGAGCGGCATTGGGAACGCCATTCTTGTGCTGAATTTGTGACTGTGTTTTAGCGCCTTTGCTGCTGTACGCACTTACTTGTATTAACTTGCGGTTTCAGCCCTTCATTGCTCTTTTCAACCTCAAGCGCTGGACCACCGCCCTTTGTTTTGAGTGAAAATAACATCTTCATTTTCCTGGCGCTTGCATCATAAATTGTCATCGTCGTCATTTACATCCTCACCATATTCAAATTCAGCTGCAGGACGGAGCCATCTACCCGAGATATCAAATACTGTGCCCATGCGTCCGGTCACTCGTTCCTTTGCCTGCGAGTTTCATAATTTATTCCCATAACGTTGTTGTCTGCTGCCATCTATTCTCTTTATCTTCCGTTGGCGTCAAAGCTATAACTATTACAGCTTAACGGTGATCTGTTGAACGTGTTACATGGACTGGTCCACTCTTTCTTCCACTTTCCCAATAAAGGGTCTGCAACTTGTCCCTGTCGGAGTTATGTTTGGCTTAAAAGAGCAACGGAACCAGCGAAAGAAACGCTTTCAGCAAAGAAGATAATTGTCGAAAACCAGACCATATTTGATATTCTCCATGTTAACCACAAAATTGCAACAACTTATCTACTCCATCCTACCACAAATGTCTCTAACGGTACAAATGGGGAGCCTGCAATAATAAATGTACAAAGCGGCGACGCCCTGTGTCGTATTATTTTCACATTGGCCTAAGTATCGCGATATTCATAGGTAGCTGTGATGAGCGCTTACCACTAGCTCCCTGTGGCTTAGCCGACTCAGGAGGCTTCCCCTCTGCAGGACTGGCCAGAGGATTGGGGCTCGTCTTTTGGCTCCTCATTCACATGGTTGCCGTCAGCCCCCGCGTCTTGTTCGTCGTCTAACCTCAAGACAAAACCATAGGTTGTACTTGTTGACTTGAAGAGCAGGATGGCCAGCAGCTCAGGTGAAAATGCCTGGCGTAAGCTAGAAAGGTTCTCTATGTATCACACTTTTTCTGCCTAAAGCTTTGTCAACGTTCCAATAAAGTAAAATATATTTCTGCCCACATTTTATTGACTGGCCATTACAATATGTTGTATTTTTGCTATTTACTTGCGTTTTTTAATCAGACAAACTGCATCTGCTGTGATAGTACTTTAGATTTTTTGGGGGAACTTGATTGAATAGCAAGTCTAAGCACAATATTATTCACTCAAATTTCCATGCTCCTAAAGTTTGTCTCCGTCTTTATAATTAAGCATACGCAGCCGGTGTTGATTAGCATAAAAATAATTCGGCCTCCAAGAACAACTCATATGCAGATATTTTTATCTGTGTTACTAATGTGGTCGCGCGCTTTATTTTTAATTCAAACTGAGGAATAATTTCGAAATCCGACGCCCTATACAGAAAGTAAAAAAGAAATGTGACCTTTGCTATGAAATAAATATTCAAAAAGACTTCACAAGAAAACACAAAGCGCTCTGAAGTGAAAGTATCTGCTTAGTCCACAACAAATACTCCTTCATTGTAAAATGAATCAACTGCAAGAAAAGCCATGTTTCGATCGATAAATATCACATAAGCACACGAGGAAAACTGAGTATGTTTGGCTGCCAACATTGTAATTCAGAAAGTTAAAGGAAATATGAATCTTCGACTAAAATGCGTATAGACCTATACCATGGCGCTACGTCATAAAGGTGAGGTGGCGGCTCTCGTCGGGAGTGACTTTCGCGCTATAATCACTCCACCGTCGAGCCGCCGCGCCTACCCCTGTAGCCACTGGGTATCGGGGAAGCGTGCGCGTTTCACAGTTTTACATCGAAGGAAACGCAGTATGCGGAGGAGCTCCGTCGTGGAGGGCTGCGTTGAAAGGCGCGAGAGGCCGACGTTTTCATCCGTTTCCTGTTAATGAAAACCGTCAGATGCAATGGGCTGCCGCGGAATAAAAAGAGGAAAGTTTCATTTTGGTCGATACCATGGCTCATCGATTATGCGCTAAACATTTGGTATCAGTTATTCTTTTGTGTTATTTCACGTGGCCTGCAATGACCAACAAGGATGCACAGGATTGTTAATACCGTCTCAATAAATTTTCTTACCGTGCAGTGGAAAAGCTAGCTTAGCATAAGCCCTGAATGTAGGATGAGTGAGCAGATGCACCTCAATGCACGTCCCATTAGCAGGGCAGATAGCGTAGCACATGTTGGCATAAGCAGATTACATGGTCGCAGCTGCGGTAATTCTAACACGAATGTCATGAACGAGGCTCAACGTGGTAATGAATTGCCTCGTGAGCAATAAAAATGTTCAAAATTGATCATTCGCGCAACAGTGAATGGAAGCACTAATTTGGTGTTACTTTAACTGTAAGAGCAGGAGACACGTGTCATGCTCTGGCCTCGGACTTGTCGCCCCAAAAACTACCGAAATGATTTCTTAAAAGTTCAGACAAAATACGGCTTTGTATCGGTCCCCAAGCACACGTCCGACTCCTCGGATATTCTTGTACGGTAGCCGGAGCAATCAGACGGCCACGGTCGACCGCGCAGATTTTGCTGGCCTACACAGCCGGCGTCACCGTAGGGCTGCTACCTCACGGTCTCTGCACCCAGTCGAGTCTACTGTTGCAATTGCCACTTACGGCGACAAAGAAATCTACTTCATTTAGTTTTCACATCGAATGGTAATTATTGAATGAAAATTATCTTGTATGTTTGGGGATCATTTATGCGGGGATCCTTTAGCCGGTATTTTTTTTTTCTTCACGAGGAGTATAGCAAAAAGGGCTGTGTCATGTTTTACTGAACGTCTAAATGTTTGAATACTATCACAAATGACCTAGATCCAATGCTCGAACAGTTTGCATGGATTGTCGCTATTACAATCTCAAGTATCCAAAGCTTTGTGGTACATTAATAATACTGCCAACTCGATAATCTAATTAAATTAAACCAGTAAAATATAACTGAGTAAAATTTAGAAACAGGGCAAACAAAAGCTATGTTAACTGTAAAAATGACACTCATTCTTGACTGAAATTAGAGTGACAGTGATATTATGGTGAACGAATGTAAATATATTGAAGGAATCTTGCGTTCATAATGTTTAAGTTGTGTGTTTTACCTTATAATCTATAAGTCCACAGACATACAGAGAGCGTCGAATGGCTCGAATTATCCAGCGATAACGATACCAAACTGTTGTAGTGAAGAGAGGTCCGGCTGTAGTGGGCCCAGACGCTAGTGGGTCCTGCGCTTTTGCTCGGCAACGGCGATCGTGCTTGAAAGCCGTGTCTCGTTTTGACTGTCGGCCGCTGCGCTGCTCCGAACTCTGATAAACCCCTTACAAGGTAAACGTTTCTGTAAATTTTTGTAGTTGAATTATTATAGCATTCCTCTGGCTTGAATCCTATTCTATTTGTTTCATGTCTCTGTCACTCCACTACTTTAGAATAACAATTGAAGGAACCAGACCAAAGCGCGAAATTTTGAAATAATTTAGGTATGTATTTATTTATCCCTATATCAAAAGTTTTTCTCTGTAAGCGATTTTAAATTGGCTCTGGGAATTTGCAGCTTTATGGTACACAAAAAATGATGACAAAAGCTTACCTTCCTCGGCAATTATGCAGACGATGAAGCAGGCCAAGAGCGCATATTGTAAAAATCTCATAGTCGTCGGCCTTTGCCCCAGACAAAAAGCTGTTTCCAAGAGGAGCGATTTCCCAAAACTTTATACTAGTATCAAACGATGCTTTAATCCAAGCGCATTTACGTCCAGGGCAATCTGTCACAGCTATCCAGCTGTTCAACTTAAGGAGCGCCAGTGACAGGTGAATGACTAAACTGATGAAGACATGTGACGACACTTGAAGATTGGGCTAGCTTAAGTATTTCTCAGAAAACAATGATGGATGTGACGGAACAGGTAGTGCTCTAAAACATTTTTATATCTGTCGCTACGGTGTTTTTTTGTGCGCATGATTCAATTGTTAGTGTTATGACACACAAATAAATATATAAAACAACTCTCACTTCAAAGCGAAAAGTGCACTATGTATCAGAAATGGTTGAAAAAAGCGTCCAGCCAATAATACTGCTGCTCTTCCCCGAGGCCAAGAGTACCAGCAACATACGTAATAGGACCGGTAACCTGCGACAACATGCCGACGGGGATATGTACCTAAACGCACAAGCTTTTCCAATAGGAAAATTACGTAGGCACCTGGAGATTTACTCATTAATTTATATTCAAACATACTTCATGATGAATAGCCTACCTTTAATGCAACTACTAAAATTCGAAATTAAGCCGAGCACTTAAATTTATGAACAGTCTATTGTTTCTTCAAAACGCCTTATCATTTCTTTATTGGGAGCACCTCCACACTGCAGAATTAGTCATTCCTCAGGATAACGATAGGGAACTCTGTGTCATGACGGAGTACGGAAGGTTGATGAGAAGGTTGTGCAAGATTGAGGCCTAGATTTATAGTGTGGAGGAGTGACCATGTTGCGGTAGGTTTCTGAAAGAGTTCAATTCAATTTATTAATGTACTTCATTTGTACATACTGCAGCCCTATCGGTCTATTGCAGGAGT
Organism: Dermacentor silvarum; assembly: GCF_013339745.2. Classification (NCBI taxonomy): domain Eukaryota; kingdom Metazoa; phylum Arthropoda; class Arachnida; order Ixodida; family Ixodidae; genus Dermacentor; species Dermacentor silvarum. The sequence continues at coordinate 38,196,892 of NC_051160.1, forward strand.
GGGTGTGGAAAGCAGAACAATGACAAATAATAGAGTCAGTATGAACAACAGAAACCAAAAGCAATCCCTATAGGTACGAGGCGAATTTTCGCGAAGTCTTGTTGCCAAGAATTGGGAGCTATTTGGGTTGTAAAACTGGAAGTCTTCACTTTTTCTACTTGCAGCAAATTTTAATAACATCACAGATAGCATACAATGCAATACTTTCGGTTCGTATGTGCATTACGAGAAAATGAGGACATTCGTAGCACAACACATTGCGCATAAAGGGAGATACAAAATTATCCAATATTCTTTGGGATTGTTCACTTTAAGGAAAATGGGGGAATGGTTAATGAAAGCCTAGAACATTAATTTCATGTCTATATGGAAAAAAATTAGACTAGTCCAAATTGTAACTTAGCCATTGCAAAAAGATCTGCTCAAACACGACGGCCCGCAAGCAGTTCACGTCACCCGAACCAGCTATACCGATTTACTTGGAACCGTTGCAAGCGTCGTGATCGGTGTCAGGGTCGGCGGGTGGTTCGTTCACCGGATAGCCTGATAAACAGTCTGCGTATTGTTGTAGCCCGACTTGTATACTACGGCATAGGAATATTCTTGCAACCGCAGAGCCCAGCGAAGAAGCCGACCGGTAGGATCCTTCAGTGAGCAAAACCAGCAGAGCACGTGGTGGTCCGTGATTACAGAGAAATACGTGCCATGAAAGTACGGGGGAATTTGGAAACCGCCCAGACGAGATCCAGGCATAACGATCTGTAATAGAATAGTTGCGCTCCGCTGTTGTGAGGAGGGGGCTAACGTAGGCGATTACACGGTCTTGACCCTGTTGGTGTGGGCTAAGACGACTCCGTTACCGTGACTACTGGCATCGGTACGAACCTCTCTAGGAGAGAACCAATCAAAGTGGGCCAGTATAGGTGGCGTGGTGAGAATGTTGGTCAGGTGGGCAAACGCGGCAGTTTGAGCGGGACCTCCTGTGAACAGCACGTCTTTCTTCGGATCAGTAAGTAGTCGGGCAATAACTGCGAAGTCTTTCACGAACCGTCGGAAGTAGCAGCAGAGTCCTATAAAACCTCGGACGTCTTTGACAGACTGAGGTGCAGGAAGACACGTGGCAGCACAAATTTTCACCAAGTCTGGTTGAATACCGGAAGCGTCGACAAGGTGGCCCAGCTCTGTAATCTGCCGATGACCGAAGTGACACTTCGATGATTTTAGTTAGAGCCTAGCCTCGGAAAGACTTGAAGAACAGCTGATAAGCGCTCAAGGTATGTCTCGAATGTAGGCGAAAATACGAGAACGTCGTCTAGGTAGCAGAGGCATGTTCACCATTTTAACCTTGAAGCAGAGAGTCCGTCATACGTTTGAATGTTGCTGGGACGTCGCATAGACTGCATGGCATAATTTTAAATTCACATTGACCATCAGGGGTGACGAACGCCGTCTTCTCTTGGTCTTTTTCACCCACAGAAATTTGGCAATAACCAGACCGAAGGTCTTTTGATGAGAAGTAGTTGGCACTGTGGAGACAATCCAGGGCGTTGTCAATGCGAGGCAAGGGGCAGACGTCCATTTTGGTAATTCGGTTTGATGACGATAATCTACGCAGAAATGCCATGTGCAATCTTGCTTTTTAACAAGCACAACGGGCGACGCCCATGGGGTCGACCAGGGTTCAACAATGTATTTGGTAAGCATCCTGTTTACTTCATCTTGAAAAGCCTGATGCTCTGAAGGAGAAACTCGATATGGCCGGCAATGAATAGGACTGGCATCACGAGTATTTATGGGATGCTTAACAATTGAAGTCTGGCCCAATTGGCGATTGTTGAGGTCGAAGATGTCGTGGTAGGAAACCAAAAGGCGACACAGAGCTGCTGGTTGTTCAGGCAATAGGTCCGCAGCAATCATGGGACTAAATATTGCGTCAGGGAAAATACCACCCTGCGTACACTGGTGAATAACCAGAGCAGATGTCTACTGAAAACGTTGTGACGTGGTCATCTTCTATAGCACGCAGCGTTGCAACCCATATGCCTTGGGGTAGAACTTCCTTTGTCAGGCCAAAATTGACGACGGGGAGGCATGTCCGGTTATCGGCGACGCTTACGACGGAGTGGGGCACAGTGATATTGCGCATCAAAAGAACATCAGGAACTGGTGTGGCGACGTAGTCGCTATCGGGCACAGGAAAAGATGGCAGCCAATCGAAGAAAGCCAAGGCTTTAGGCGGCAGGCGGACGAAGGCGATCAGACTAAAGCTGTTCGGCAGTTCGGCACGAATGTAATGTGAATGTGGAATGTGGATGTAGAAGTTCGAGGCAGAGGGCACCGGCAGAACAGTCGATTAAAGCTACATGTGCTTTAAGAAAGTCTAGTCCGATGATTAGGTCATGGGAACAATTGGGAGCACTGCAAAAAGAACTGGAACGTGGCGGTAGGCGATACTTACACGGGAAGTACACATTCCAGTGACGGCAACAGTGCTGCCATTGGCGACGCGTACTGCTCGTGTCGGAGCAGGCGTGAGAACCTTCTTTCGTCGACGACGTAGGTTATAACTCATTATGGACACCTGGGCTCCATTGTCTATTACCGCCGTCAAAGGGACACCGTCGACGTGAACATCAAGTGAGTTCTGGTTCGTTGGGAGCGTCAATGGAGGATTTCTATACGTCAAACATAATGCAGCACTACCTCCAGGAGTTGCACGGTCTAGTTTTCCGTCCGGGAGGGTGCATAATTGGTAGGCGACGAATAGCAGCCTGGCTGGGGCGACGCGGATCCGACGGCACTGAGGTGATGGCGAGCGAGCGGGACGGCTGTCATCGAGGCATACTGCGAGGCGAGTAGCGGTGAGGGTCAGGAAAAATTTGCTCAAATACGGGGACGTCCAGAAAGTGCGGCCGTGGCTTGACGTCAGGAGTTCTCCACTCTGTAGGGTTGCGGTATCTGGGAGGGGAATACAGATCGCTGCGAGAAGCAGCTGTCGGCACTGGTCTGGCGTCAGGTCGGGAGACAGAGTACACAGCAGGCAAACCGAGGTGGGAAAATCCTTACCGCACAACTGCCTCAATGAGAGAGATCGCTGGTGCTGGTTGGTGAATGGTGGGGTCAAGTGGGCGTGGATGGAACGGGGCAGGACTGGTAGCCTCGAGCTCGCGGCGAACAAAACGTGTGACGTTCTCATTGAAAGGGGGGGGGGGGCGAAGCGCTAAGGTCCACGCAAGACGACGTCGCAGCTGTGTTAGGGAGCCGCGAGAACTGAGGAATGACGCGACGGCTTTTGGCTAGCTCAAAGGGGCGGCATGCCTTGACAGTGACGTTGATGGTGGAAACATTGTTGAAGATCGACAAGTTGAACGCGTAGTCCGCGATCCCTTTGAGTACATGGCCGACTTTGCCAACCTCGGCCATTTTCGCGTTGATTTTCAGGAAAAGAGCGAGCACGTCTTGTAGGTGCGAGACTTATGATTCATTAGAAGACTAAAGTAGAAGACTACCTGAGCAAGGAGCTGGCTCAGGTAGCAAGCTCTTTTCTAGCAGCCAGCTGCCAACCGGTCAGATTTCCAAATAGGTCACTCAGCTTCTCTTTGAAAGCATCCCAGCTAGAGATCTCAACCTCGTGTGTCCGGAACCAGACACGAGGTGTTCCACCCAACTAGAATAGTACATTCGCTAGCATAATGGTAGGGCCCCAGTGGTTGTTCCGGCTAACACACTCATACAGGCTGAGCGAGTCCTCAACGTCGACATTATGTTGGCTGGAGAATATGCCAGGATAGCGGGGATTGGTAACCGTGATATACGTTGTTGTCGGGGTCGCAGCAATAGAAGCAGGCGAGGTGTCGTCACCGGCAGCCATGGCGGAAAACAGGATGGTGCGGCCGCTGCGGAGCTCCGTGGCGAGGACGGGGAACGGCAGATTCCACCAACATGTTACGCGAACGATGGATTAAGCACTGGAGACTATTTATTGTATTGACACAAATATTGATGTATTGACACAAATATGACACAAAGTATTGACACCCCTCATCAAGCCCCGCAGGGGCGTCTGCGCAAGCAGGCGTTTGGTGAGTTGCGCCACCACGTACCCGAGCACACGAGGGTTGGACCCTCCCGCGTCTAACCGTGCGCGGCTTAGCCGTGTCTGGGGAAAGGGGGATCCTGGGGGTTGAGCCGATGCTGGGTGCTCGGACCTTTAAGGCCCCCCGGCAGAGGCAACACACCCCTTTGGCCTCGGCTTCACATAGACGGCACCCCGGACTGACCCACCCGGGGGAAATCGGTAGTTGCCTTTTCCTATCCTCCTCTTCAATCTTCGTCTTTTTCTCTCACTTTCAATCTTTCCTGTCTCCTTCTTACTTCTTATATTCTGATTTCCAGGCAGCTAGGGTTAACCTTGTGTGAGATAGCCAACCTTGGTTATATCATATTTGGTTATAGTGGTTGTGTACAGCTGGCGTTGGCAGGTCTTGTTCATAACAACCCTGTCGCGTCCCCTTGTTGGGCTCCACGGAGGACGGCTGGCACCGCTGCCGAAGTCACTAATTTGTATGGCTTCCTCATACCCCAAACTCCCTGATCGCCCTCTCATAAAAAGAGGGCGCACCGATGAATCATTCAACTTCTTCACAAAGGCCACCGAAATTTTTCCACGTTTCCACGTGATTCACTGTGAAAACGCCGACAAAAAAGCGACAAACATTTCACCCTTCTTAGTGTCAAAATGTCTCACGGAGGTCATTGGAAGTGGCTACAAAGCCACCAAGATGGCAAGTGGTGACCTTCTGATTGAGGTAAAAGACAAAATGCAGTACGAGAAACTCACAAACCTGGTGGCATTTGGCGATAAAACCATATCTGTCAGCGCACACCGAACAATGAACACCGTCAAGGGTGTGGTTTCAGACAGCGACCTCATGGATTTGACTGACGAAGAACTCCTGAATGGGTGGAAAGAAGAAAACGTTATAAATGTACAACGCATAAAAATCAGGCGCGATAACAAAGAACTACCAACCAAACACATAGTACTTACTTTTGGCTCTGTAGGCTAAAACACGTTCTTCGTACACACAGCACCAACTTACCTTCACTATGGACACGCAAATTATGCAGTGGAACGTCAGAGGCCTTCTTAGGAACCTCGACGATATCCAAGAACTCCTTTACCAACACAATCCAAAAGTGCTGTGTGTACAAGAACACACTTAAAATCAAAACATACAAACTTTCTCCGACAGTATGTTACGTTTCGTAAAGATCGGGATCATGCTCTCGCGTCATCAGGCGGTGTTGCCATCATAATACACAAAAGCATAGCATGCCAACGTTTGCAGCTACAAACGCCCCTTGAAGCAGTGGCAGTTCGACTTGTTCTTCTAAACAAACTCATCACCATTTGCTCGCTTTACATACCCCCACATTACCACTTACACAAACACGAATTTCAGTCCTTTATAGACGAATTGCCAGAACCTTATCTTGTTCTTGGCGATTTCAATGCGCACAGCAGTCTGTGGGGCGACTCTCGTATCGATGCGCGAGGTCGTCTTGTTGAACAATTTCTTTTCTCGTCTGGTGCGTGCCTCCTGAATAAAAAGGAACCTACATTTTACTGTATTGCAAACAGAACATTTTCTTCTATTGATCTCAGCATAGCTTCCGCGTCTCTATTTTCTGAACTTAAATGGGAAGTTACCAAAAATCCTTACGGGAGCGATCACTTCCCAATACTACTGAGAACAACCAAAGAAAATGAGTCCTCACCACAAGCCCCTCGATGGAAGGTTGATACAGCGGATTGGGAGAAATTTCGAACTCTTACTAGTAGTATCTCCTGGGCTGACATGTCTTCGTTAGGAATTGATGCTGCTGTGGAGTATTTCACTACCTTCATAATTGATGCCGCTTCTAAATGCATATCCCAAATGAGTAGTGTGGCATGCAAACGCCGTGTCCCATGGTGGAACGACGAATGTAGGAGCGCTCGTAGGAAACAGAACAAAGCATGGGGGCTGCTACGTGAGAATCCTACTGCGGAGAATCTTGTCAATTTTAAGAAGGTAAAGTCCCAAGGCAGGAGAACGCGCCGACAGGCCAGAAAAGAGAGCTGGTAGAAGTTTTTATCAAGTATAAACTCGTATACAGATGAATCCAAAGTCTGGAACAGGGTAAATAAAGTAAGAGGACGACAAACATATTCACTCCCTTTGGTAAGCACACAGGGCGACAGCTTGGAAGACCAAGCGAACTTCCTGGGCGCACATTTTGAACATGTGTCCAGCTCATCGCACTACTCGGAAACATTTAAACGATACAAAGCCAGAATAGAAGGACAGAAGCTGGAACGAAAATGCAAAAAACACGAGGCATATAACGAACCGTTAAGATTAGCTGAGCTACAGGCATCACTAAACTGCTGCAACAATTCTGCACCAGGTGCTGACCGTGTCATATATGAAATGCTGAAGCACCTTCCCCATGAAACACAGAAAACCCTCCTTTCCCTCTATAACGCTGTATGGTCTTCCGGCGAGATACCGTCTGCCTGGAAAGAGGCCATTATAATTCCTATCCTGAAACAGGGCAAGGATCCATCGTCTGTTTCGAGTTACCGGCCTATAGCACTAACTAGCTGTCTTTGCAAAGTCTTCGAAAAAATGATAAA
>NC_051160.1:38203673-38246220 GCF_013339745.2 Dermacentor silvarum
AGAAAAAAAATAAAAAAAAGAATTCGACAATGAATACGCCTTGCAAACTCAGCGGCTATAATTCGTAGATTGAAATATGTGCCGTAAAATAAATAATTAACAAGTTCATTAGCGTAATAATGGTAAATAGTTATTCAGGCATTTTGATTTCTTGTGAAGTAATGGACGCCTCATCGAGTAGTTTAGATCAGGATTATAATTGTGCTATCCGCACAAGCAATTTTTAAAACATTTGTGTGCAGCTAAAATGAAACACGCTATATATTGAGCTATATATATGTTATATGCGAAGGATGTTATATTCCATCCTGTAATGTGGGTTATATTTCTACACTATCGTATCATTAAAGCTGCTAAAAGCTGGTATTACGTCCTCGAATAAATTTTTCCACAGAATTTTGAGAACGGCAGCCTACAAAGAAATATAATCAAACAAAACACTCAAAGCACCTCCCTTTTATCTTAGATCTTCTCAGGCTGTAAATAATTAAAGTGCAAAGCAATATGAGCGCTTAAACTTGAAAGTGATGCCATTTTACTGGCGTGGCTTTTTACGAGCAGCGTAGTGGCGCCTGTGCGATGTCATTACTGGCCCTACATGGTGGGATAAATATTTTAAGGCTGCCAGAAATTTCGAAGCACCCATTCACGTTAAGCGGACCCGAGTATGGTTAAGACACCGTCCCAGAAGTTCAAGTGCAAGGCAATACCTGGCTATCGCAGTCAGTGCATCGCCCTTCGAGTGGAACTGCCAATTTGTGTGCTTGTTTATTCGGATGTGTCCGAATATGTATACCTGTGTCGCAATGATTTTCAAGAAGATACATATACCGTACTTTTGATGGAGCTAATGAAAGATGTGGGGCCCAACTCGTGGCTGTTGGATTTTTTACCTTCAGCGCAGTAGCGGCTAGGTGACTGACCCAGGTGTTCAGGAGTAGTGTCTCTGCATATGCTTCATTCAGGCACAATATTCAGTGGCTGATTAAGCGGTAGTGATGAGAGACTCTAGCAGCGGTGATGTGGGTGACCCCATGAACGTGCGACCACCAAATTGTTGCTGTCAGCGGGCCACCGATCGGACCCGTGCCATCAGTGGGCAGATGACCAGACTTGATTATTCTGCCTGCGCCCTGCCTGAGCGGCACAGAGGCTGAGAATTAATGGGTCGTCTTCTAGCCGCATCCCCACAAGTCAATTTTACAACTTTTCAATAACATTTCAACACACTTTCAACACACGCATAACACACAGATTTCAACTCACGCATAAATATTAACCGTTTTATCGGTTATAGCCGAATGGCAGGAAAACGAGGACACATGCAAGGCAATGACAGTGGCGCTGTGCATTGTGTTATCGTTCCTACAATTGCAAATTGTTTGCAGTAACTAGATTCCTTCTAACAGACCTGAAACTTCCATATACCCTTCGATGACCAGTACCCTGCGTAATTAAAGAATGCTTATAGCTTAGAACGTTTTAGTTATTGATGGCATACCCCAGGGGTGTTCAAAGCCCCCTGCCTGCGTCCCCTGCCTTCGAGCGTGTACTTTTTTCTTTCCTAGCTCGTCAGATGGTTCTCATTTCTAAAGCGGCTTTATTACTTAATATAAAGAAATGAGAGAGGGGCTAATGGAGACCTGAGGCAGAAGGGGACGAAGTAGGATAGGGAGATAGCCTTTTACGAGTAAGAACACGCTTGGAATACCAGTATACAGTGCTCTGTTATTGTATTATTGCTGCTAATAAACGATGTAATCACCATTCCACGAACACAGCGACTGATGGAGAGGTTTGAAGGTGCGTCGAACTGTAGGCATTTGACAGAAATACCGCAGAGCCGCAATGGTTAAGCGTGTGAGGTCACCAGGGCGACATCTCTGTGGCATGCAAGTAAGCTAAGATACGCCTGCTGGACTGAAATATGCTCATACCAACTGAAAACAACCCTGTCGAGAAGGAACTTCAGAATAACTAATTTTCCATAACGAAAACATCCTCAATGTTATCTTCTATGCCTGGCTTGTCCTCTAGCAGGGTCAACATTCTATCATGGTCGATATCCTACCTACGCGCACAGTTCAACATCCAGCTAGCAACCTCTCATAGCAGCAACGGTCAGGCTGCTGCGTCGTAAGGCCAGGTCCGTGTGCCACCTCGCCCCGCAACCGCGCTCTCGAATCTTAAGGTGCCCACGTGTGCCAGCGATTTACATACGTCAGTGCGATAGTTCAAATGCGAGGACTCACAAAAACTCTGAGCAACGACCCATTAAGAAATGGTAATATCTATGGTACAAGAGAGCTGCAAAACTGGAAGTTGTAAGCATCAAGCTAGCAAACGGGCACAACGAGACGGAAATCAGGAAGTCGAGATTGCACTTCGGTCGACAAGAACTTCTCGGTACGAAACAAATTGACCAGCTCATAGCATTGTTGATGGCGATATGTTCATTGTAGATTGAGAAGCTTCGCTTGTTGTATGAGAAAAATGCAGTTTCACCTAATCCCTACAAGAACGTCTGGGTGTACCACCGGACCCCTATGCTGTTTTGATGAATCGCGCCCTGATGAGGTGCTTGATGGGGGCAGTGACAATTTTAATGCAGTTTGCTTTCTTTGGGTATTTTACCCACTTTCACCCGCCGAATTCTGTCACCGGGGTAGCTCTGGTTGTGATGGGTAGATCACCGGGCTGTTGTTCTGAGGGAACCTTTTTTGAAACAAACTGTCGGACCGTTTGGGTCAGTGTATATGTCCCACGGCATTTGTGCCAATCTTGAACAAACCTCTTTCCCACCTGCTTGGATGACTGGGTATATGAAACGGGTTTTGTACCGGTCTTCAATGAACCTTTCTGACACCAAGCTTGAAGAGGACGACTGCTTATACTATAGTGATTAGCATTGCACATCGTCCCATTCACCGACCATGCCCCAGAATGTATTCTAAGAGAAATGTCGCTGCATTGTTTCAATGCTAATCGCATTTACAACAGCATTACTTGTGAGATATGTACTGGGGTAAGTTTTGAAAAAGTGGGCTCTTAAAGGATAACGGAGTGGAGTACACGGCGCCTGAAGCGAGAATGTGGCAGCCAAAAAACCTTTTCTCGTTTTCTGCAAACTCAAATTGATGTGCGCAGTGAAGGCAAGCTAAAGCCGTCACCTTCGCGCACCCTTCACCTGACTATGAAGGCTGGCGAGCAGAGAACAATGCCATGACAAGCAGATAGCTTTCGATTGACGTCAATTTTAGCAAATACAGAATCTACACGCGAGCGCCACCAACAGACTCGGCTCCACCAATACGAACGTGCCGACCTCATCACCTGCCCTCGCTGGAGCACTAAGCAAATCGCTGGAGAAAGATAAAAGAATATCGCTGCCTTTAGTTTCACTCAGGTGGCTTAGAGGCAGCAGCATCATCTAAAGAAGCGGACTTCAGCCCACGTCTATAGTTTCGCACGGTGATGTTTCGATAGCAGCATGCTATATCTTGAAATAATGACACATTATTTAATGTATCGGAAATATAGTTAACGATACACTTCTTCCCAAACGTACCCAGATATAGATATAAAATACCCAAAGAGCATCTAAGATACATGTATATTCGATACTGCCCAGCACTACCTGCCGCTGATCACCCATGTTATTGTAGCAGAGCTTTCTACGCACCGTCAGGACAGTACTTTTCCAGACAATGACTATACCAGCTCTCTTGTCGCTCTGCATTGGATACGAAAGAAGGCACGTAATTGATTTTGCTTTGAAGTTCCCACAACAGAGAGATGTTCTGCCTGGAGCAGAAGACACAGACGGGTCTGTGTTGTGCTGGGGGCTGTCCACCATCTTGTCTACTGTGCCTTTAAGTACAAATACAGTGTTAAGAGTCCCGCCTTGTGTCGTTTGACTTAACATTATCTTCTCATGAACAACTGCTTGACGGAGAGTTACCGCATAGCCAACACTAGTCAGTGGCAACAGTGCAGCAGAAATAACTACACCATCCGTACCTTCAACCACGTGAATCATCTAAAGAGTTATTGGCTTCAAGCGTGTGGTGGTCTGGCCTTTGCTGGCTTCAAATACCAGAGGACGTTCCCTGTATTGAGGACAACGACTTGCTAGAAAAAAAAAATCAAAACCGCTCAGCTACTAGTCATAAGAGTGACAATGGCTTGCGCGTGAACCAGCTCTTCTCAGAATGAGGTTGTGTGTGCGAAAGACTACAGCTCGCTAAATTGGCTTATACGAGTGACGCCACACATACATCACTTTGTCAGAAACGCGTCGCAAAGGTGCCTTTTTAGATGTAGACCTGTTACGAATTAATAACAGCAACGGGCCCAGCGTTACTACGTATATCTCACTCACGACCTGCCATGCAAAGCAAATGTCCGCGTTCTCAAGGAAGAAAACCGCTGCCATCGATGTTACCAATACTAAGCATGTCCCCGTTCATTGATGCCGAGGGACTACTTTGCGCTGGAGGGCAACTGGAAGTTCTAAACATCTGTAACGACATTCAATAATTCATTAATTATCGGGTTTTACGTGCCAAAACCAGTTCTGATTTGAGGCGCGCCGTGGTGGGGGACTCCGGAAATTTGGACCACCTGGGGTTCTTTAACGTGCACCTAAATCTAAGTACACGGCTGTTTTCGCATTTCGCCCCCATCTAAATTCGGCTGCCATGGCTAGGATTCGATCCCGCGACCTCGTGCTCAGCAGCCCAACACCCTAGCCACTGAGCTGTAACGACATTCGGCATCTTATTTATTTTGCCTGGTCGCCACATTTTCACTGCATTGTTTCTGCTAGCATTACGTCCTTTGCACTCTTCATGGTGGTGTCGAGCTCACACTTACAGTGCGTCTGCAAAATTTCGCGTGTTGAAGGGACGAGAGACCACAAACTCCTGACGGAGACTTTTGACGTACCTTGCGGAGTACCTCAATGTGTTTAGATCATTAACCTAGGGCACTTTCTTCTGGAAAAACGAGCCATCGCTATGATGGAAAATTTTGCTATACTAGGGGCACCTACGCATACTGAGCTACAATGATTTGCTCAGTACCAGCAGCGGCTTACCATGGCCTTTTGACATGGCCTTTTGAAGAAGATGGAAAGGCGCGTGCATATTACTGCTAGTGTACGGGCACCACCGCCCCATAGTGCTTCATTCTGAAAACCTAGGCACTGATAGATATCGAGGGCTTAGAGGTATCTCCTTGTGTATTTGAACTGACGCTGTGGCGAACCACCTGATTCAGTCTTTGTTCGTATTGGAAGCTACCAGATGATTTCCCACACTTTTCTCCTTCACAACTGGTGTCGAAAATAAAGAAGCCCGGATCTGGCCTGTAGGAGGCGAGATACAGCAAAGAACGAAGTCGAATAAACTCAAGGCTACATTCGACTTCGAATGTACGAAGTCAAGGCTACAGGTACGCGCAACGGAGTCAACGAGAGTTCTGCCGCTGTCGTGGCAGCTCCATGCTTTTTCTCCCCGGTGACATCACGACCAAGCTGTGCTGCCGGGGCGTGGCTGGCTGAAACCTTCCGAGCCGCCGCCAGAGGCGCCTGCTGCAGTGTAACGGACACCGCGCGGGTTTGGCGCGAACGCGAGGAAACAGGGAAGGGCGAACGGCGTCGGCAGCTGCTCTGCGCGTTTCCTCATTGGGGCTGCTACAATTTCTTTTTTTATCTGTCTCTTGCTCTCATTTTCTCTTTCTCTCTCCCCAGCATAGCGCGCGCCTTCCGCATGTTCTCCTTCCCTCTGCCTAACCTCCCATGTCAAGGCAACATGTGCGCGAGACGGAGAGGAGGCGAAGCACACGCTGCTCCGCGGGGTGGTTGCTAGGCAACGTACGGTGACGTCATCGTTTAGCGAGGTTTTTTGTATGCGCTCCACGGACTGACGATCGGCTTAAACAGCTCCGCCGTTAAAACGGTTGGTGTGTTGAGGGAAACAAAACATTATCAACATAACGTTCGGTGTCACGCCACTGTTCAAGTACACACTGTTCATTGTTGTTCTTCCCAATTTCTAGTCCTAATTTTTCCTGAAGCGCAACATCGCAATTTCTCTTATTGATTTCACAAAGAAACAAAGACAATTTCACGGCATTCGTCGAAGGCATTCCACGACAAAACGTACTACCGACCAAACTTTGAAAGTTTACGGACCACGGGAATCCAGAAAACGCTAAATATCTGAGCAGCCTTTAAAAGTAGCCACTAAAACAGTACATCACAATTTAGTTCGCATATACCAGTAGAGGCTGTGAATGGGAATACCCGGCTGCGTTTTGAGGCTGCGGAAATTTTCAGCCGTGGTCCGTAAAGTTTTTAAATGCGAAGCATTTCTTGGCGAACAAATGATACTCTGACAGTATCTATCTATCTATCTATCTATCTATCTATCTATCTATCTATCTATCTATCTATCTATCTATCTATCTATCTATCTATATCTATCTATCTATCTATCTAGCCGTCTTCGCCTTTGTGTTCTTATGGTCGTTTCGTTAACTTGGTATGTACCAAAACTGGCATACTATGCTAAGAGTATATGACGAACATAAATGATATGTCATGACAAGCGTGTCATGTAGGTCATGAAACAGCCACCTATGTCGTGGTGCTCTCATTGTTGTTTCGTTAACTTGGTAAGTACCAAAATTGCCATAGTATGACAGGAGTGTATGACGAAGATAAGTGATAGGTCATGACATAAATATCTTCAGATGCATATCATGTAGGTGATGACAATGACTCAGCGAAAAGATATTAACACTCGAAAACAACTGGAATGGGTTCGTACCTGGGCACTAAGTGAACGAAAGACTAAAGGATGATGGTAGAAATCGTAGTTATGAGCATGACTCAGCATTTATGACAATGACTCAGCGAAGAAATTTTAACTCTTAAAACAACTGGAATGGGTTCTGACTTGGGTACTAAGTGAAGAAAACACTAAAGGACTATGGTTGAAGCCATATTCTTGAGCATGACTCAGCATAAATGACCAAGACTCTGCGAAAAAAATATTAAGACTAAAAAACCACTGAAATGGGTTCGAACGTGGGTACTAAGTCAAGGAAACACTAAAGGATGATGGTGGAAGTCAAAAGTCATGACCATGACTGAGCAAAAAAGACAATGACTCAGTGAAAAAAAGATTAACACTCAAAAACCACCAAAATGGGTTCGGATGTGGGTACTAAGTGTAAGAAACAGTAAATGATGCTGGTAGAAGTCAGTCATGAGCATGACTCAGCATTAATAAAAATGACTCAGCGAAAAAAATATTAATACACAAGTACCACTGAAATGGGTTCGGGCGTGGGCACTAAGTGAAGGAAACACTAAAGGATTGTGGTAGAAGTAATAGTCATGACCATGACTCAGCAAAAATGAGAATGACTTAGCGTAAAAAAAGATTAACACTCAAAAACCAAAAGAATGGGTTTGCATGTGGTACTAAGGGAAGGAAAAGGCTACAGATTAATGGTCGAAGTCATGGTCGTGAGAATGACCAAGGCTTTCTCCTTAAGGTCTCTTAGGTGTAGCTGAAGGGACTCCTGAGGACTCATAACATTAATGTCATGGTATCCGTGGCATGTAGGTCATGAAAGAGCCGCCTGCGTCTTGGCGCTCTCATGGTTGTTTCATTGAATTAGTAGGCTCCCAGCACACTGCTTCGCATAACATCGATTCCCACAGGATGTGGGATCTGCCGGCTTTTTTGGTCGATAGTGCATTCATAGTTATGCAATGCCATTCCATTGCAACAACGTCGGTCATTTGGTAGGTACTTGTTCGTTCAACTCATTCAGCTACTTGCTTTCTTTTCCTATTCGCAGATTTTACTACATTTACAGCGCCTGATCTGTTTCGACGCATCTGTCTCGGAAAGTCCTGATTGCGGGTTTAAGAACCACAATGCTCAACATCCTTAAGGTGCTTTTTGTGGCAATTTCTTCATCTCAAAGCAGCCTCTGGTGATCCAGACTGTGTGATTGCCATAGCGAAAGCCCACGGTCTACAAGATCAGTTTATCGTCAAAGTGCAACTTATATGAGAACTGTGTACACTGCGAAGGAACTTTCACTTGACTGGATATACTTGTTGGACTCGTGTGTATTTACTTGAGTTTTAGTGCATACCAATGTTTGCTCTGTAATATATGTGCAGTTTTATTTTTCAATATAATAAAGAGAAAAACCCGCGGTGACATAAAGGTGATTTCCTCGCCTGTCACGCACTGATCCAGTGTTCAACTCTCTGTTCAAATGCACTTTTTTCTTCTCAGCTGATCTGTTCTATTTGTTACTTTTTTCGTTTGTGTATCGGATGTGATGAAAACATTTTCACCACTTAGATCGGACAATGGCAAATGACTGCTAGCAACGCGTCCGCACGGCATATCGACAAGCGAATCTACTGCAGTGAAAGGGGTCTTTAGTAACAATACATGCATTGCTGTGAGTGTAAATAGGCTTACTACGCTGTTTTTACAGGTGATGTGTAGCACTTGTTAGAACGGTGCAAGAAACTTAAACACGCCACCCGACGGTCTGGTGCGCGTGGCAGTCCGGCAGCAGTGAAGAGGCATAGCTTCCCGTCACCTTGCACTACAAATTAAAGTGGCGGTGAGTTCTTGCCATATCACGCAAACTGACGCAGTCAGAAAAAAAGAATGATAACAAATTTGTCAAATGGCGTCTAATCAAGGTACCCAGCATACCAACCAGATTCTTTACCTTAGCATTAACAAAACGGCCAACGTTCCCTAGCTTCTGTACTTGTAATAGTATCCACACAATGCAAACTGTTCAGCTTTCACGCACACGGGTTTGTTGACATTGTCATTACTCAAAACAACTTTTTCCGTGCTTTACCTACCTATGACTGTAACTTCCATTAGGTAACGCATTGGAAACAAACAGCCGCTGCAAGTTTCGTTATAAATGTGAGCCCTCATCTGCGTTTGCAGTAATTACCATCGAAGTTAGCTAATAGTTTCGTGTATTCTCGATCCCATTGCGCAGAATTCAGTCTTTACATCATTCACTAATTTATGTAGACGAAAAATCTATAATGTAAAATTGGATATATTCTCCTGCCACGACCTCAACTGTTCTTTTTATTTGTTTTATAGTTGCTTACCTTATTCTCAGGGCCAAAGGGGTTGCAGAGGGGAGTGGTTATACAGGGAGCAAGAAATAAAGGAATGGACAGTAGTGCATACAAAAGCTTTGCTGCTAGTACAACATTAGCTAAGTACTAATAACAAAAAATATAAGCTATGAACGAATGAAAGAAAATGAACAAAGTAATAAGCTATATGCAGCGGGTAGGCCGAATAATAGCTATTTATGCGATGTTAGATAATGTTTGGTTCCTTTTTCTTGCAATAACCGCTTGAGAGGCCGATGGTATATGTGACGGTAGACTGACGGCCCGTCTTAACAAGTCATCTACCTGCTGTGTAATAATGCAGCGTTCAGTGGTGGAAACACGATATGGTCGTTGACGCAGCGGTGGATTGGAGCCAGTGTCAATGTGGTGGCGCGCAGTTGAGGTGAGGCCAAGTGCAGGCTGGGCAACGTCGAAAGAATCACGGAACTGGCACAGCAGATGCAAAGCTCGGAGCGTTGAAAACGAGACAGTCCGTCGGCAATAGATGAACTGAAGGGATTGTTAACTAAGGAGCCATAAAAGGAGAGGGCACTCAGCGCATTCAAGTCGGCCATAGATGCCTCATATCGCACATTGAAAATCTCCCAGCAATCATGGGGTGTACGCATTCAAAATATTCACCTCCGAGCAGCTTGACGGCAAAAAGAAGGGTATTTGTGAACAAGAGAGTACTTAAGCTGGTCGTTACAGCTAGTGTCGCATACGGCAGATCTTTCCGAGTCAGGAAACGATTTCATGGCTCAAAGATTACGACGTCGTCAGAAAGGTCGCTGCAGAGTACGGGCAAGAGAACTGACGTAGTCGGAGCAATATGCAAGTCTTCCTTGACAAAGAGTTTGCATAAAGACTGATAGGTGTTGGTGATGGGCTCGTCAAACACCGAGAGTAGCTCTTGTGCAGTGCGGGCGCAGTGAATTACGGCGTTGTGGCGCGAAAGATAGTCGCATCCAAGTAGGATATAGTGAGAGCAGGGTTCGAGGACGATGAATCTAAATATGTAGTGAACGCGCTCAAGAATGATACGGGCAGTGCAAGCGGCTGATGCCTGACTGGGTACTCCATTGGCTCTGCGCAGGGAAAGTCCACAGTCAGACGTTGTCACTTTTCGGACCTTACGGCAAAAGGTTGCGTCAGTAACTGAAACGGCAGCGGTCGGCTGCCGTTTCCGTTACTGTAGCCATGAATCGAGAAGGGACCGCAGCGAAGAGCAGTGGATCAGGTCTAGCACTGTCTCGCACACTGCGTTGGCGATCCTGCTTGCGCTTCGGCTGTTATTCTCTTCTTCATTGGACTTTCATTTGTTCAGTAGAATTGTCCGGCAAACTTATAGCCTCGAGTTATCGAAAAGCTGTTGAGCGCATATCAGGTCCCGGGTTTGTCTGTAGGTCACCTGAGCACAAGAGTATGCAACACATAAAAACACCCTGAGACGGTTTCGCAAAACACCTGTAGGCACAGCAAAAGAAGCAAACATGGATCACATTATTCTTTAGCATGCAGAATAATTGTGCGGCATACCTGAAAAAAGCAGAAGCGCAGTTTTGTCCAATGAAGGTTAGGCTAACACAACAATGAGTGAAAAACTCAGCGGAAAATCATGCTGACGTTGATTGGGCTGGCAACCTATGGACGAGTCGCACCGAAGGCATAGGTCCTCTGTGTGACGAGACGAGCCAGTGGCGGTCGGACAGTGCCAGGGTAACCGTGTCCAGCGGCTGCTTACTATCATGGATGGGTGTGCTCAATGAAGGAAATCAAGCCTCCCGTTCCATAGGAAAAGGGTTTATTATGAATAAACCGTGAAACGACTCCGTGGGTTAGCTGCTGTGGCGCGTGGTCCCAAGCACGAGCTTCGCTCTTCTTTGTCGCGCTTGTTCCAACAAACTGCCCCGCGCGCAGAAGTTCACAAAAAGTTTGATTCCAGCGGGTACAGGTGTTGAACGACCCGTTTAATGGTAGATCCGCCCGGTAGTCTCAAGGTACAGGTTCTTGTCTTGCCATCCCTTCCTTTATGGAGCTCCTCTATTCGAACAATGATCCATAGTTGCCGGGGCTTGTTGGGCTCTTTAGAAGGACGAGGTCACCTTTCTTAATTCTGTCTAACGGTGTCATTGACTTGGAGCTTGACATTGTTCTTAACTCCGAGAGGTATTCTTTGGACCAACGTTCCCAGAAAGCTCTTCGAGTTTTTTCTCGTTGTTCCCACATAGGTAGTATATGGCGACCATCGGCTGTGATCTCGCCGCGTGTTAGGTCGGGAAGTGCAGATATTCGCTTTCCAATGAGAAAGTGAGCCGGGGAGAGGGGTTCCAGATCACGATAGTCGCTATAAACGTATGTGATTGGCCGGGAATTGATCACAGCTTCTACTTCAGTTAAAGTTGTTTGTAGCTGTTTCTCCGTAAGATGTCCCTTGCCGATGCACTTCTTCAACGTCAGCTTGACCGACCTGATGAGTCTCTCGTAAAAACCGCCCCACCACGGTGCATGATCGGCGATAAATTTCCATTTTATGTGATGGTTCGCGATAAAGTTACAAACTTCTTCGTTTCTCAATGACTGCCACAATCTCGAAAGCTCTCTCTTGCTCTTCTTGAATGCTAAGGCGTTGTCGGAATATATAACAGAAGGAAGTCCCCGCTGCGACACAAAGCGTCGGAAAGCGTTGAGAAAGCTTGTGGCGGTCATGTCTTCTACTAGTTCGAGGTGAACAGCTCTAATCACGGCGCACGTGAACAGGCAAATACACACTTTGGCGTAGTCATTTGGATGTTTAACGTAGAGGGGACCGGCGAAATCTAGTCCTGTTACTTGAAAGTGTTCCGAAGCGGTTACTCTTTCAGGTGGTAACGGTGAAGTCACTTCGGAGAAAGCTTTGACGTTGTAGCGTTGGCACACGATTCATCCTCTGATGACCTTCCTCTGCCGAGCTGCCGTCCTCGTAATATCCAAAATCTTTCCCTTATTTGTACAAGTGTATCCCGAACTCCTGCATGAAGAAGTTGCCGATGGTGCTGCATGACGAGGAGCTCGCAGTAATAGTGGTCCTTTGGTACGACGATTGGATGTTTTCGTCGTATGATTTCTTACTGTATTGTAGGCGTCCTGCGACTCGAAGAATTCATAGTAGAGGAAGCATGTCACGTCCCGCAGTATAGAATCCTTTATATGTTGAGCTCCTTTGGAGACGCGGTCAATTTCAGGAGAAAAGGCTGAGCTTTGAACCTTCTTTATCTAGTATAGTTCGCCGGCTTGTAGTTCTTCTGTATTCAGGGCTCCCCGGGACACACTTTTCCGCTTCAACTTCGAGGCAAATCGCAGTATCCAAGCTGCAACACGGTGTAGTCGAGTAAGAGAGCTGTAGTTGTGAATGTCTATAATAGGTGGTTCGGCTTGCATGGCGACTTGCAAGCATGGTACCCGATGAGTACGCTCCTCCGTGACACTCGGTGGAAGATCGGTTGAGTTCGATCTACAGTGTGGTGGCCATTCATTCTCTTCACAAGTAAGCCAATGGGGTCCTGTCCACCAGGCTGAGTTTGTTGTCAATTCACGGGCCGAAACTCCTCTTGTCAAAAAATCAGCAGGATTTTGCTTTCCAGGGCAGTGTCTCCACAATGTGATGTCCGTTTTACTCTAAATCTCCGTTACCCTATGGCGCATGAAGTCTTTCTATCTCTTAGGATCGCCGGTAATCCAGTACAGTGCTATCATTGAGTCAGTCCAAAACTGCACTGATGTAATGTCCTCGGATAGCTCTTCACGCACGTACTCGTACATTCGTGCTGAGACGAGACAGGCTAGTAGTTCGAGTCTGGCAAGGCTTGTCTCTTTCATTGGGGCCACCGTGGACTTGAACAAGACTATCGTTGAGCTTTTGTAGTTCGTACTGCCTGCTGTGCAAATGTAGCAAACGGAACCGTAGGCTGATTTACTGGCGTCAGCGAAAAAATGGAGTGCGTATTTGTCGCCAAGAGCATGTACGCCCTGTCGGTAGTACCGAGGAATTTCAATGTCACTGAGCTGTGGAAGTTCATTGCACCAACTCTTCCATTCGTGTAGAGCGTCCAGTGGCAAAGGTTCATCCCAGTCAACGCCTTTTCTCCAAAGGTTTTGAAAACACATCTTCATCCTTATTGTAAAAGGAGTCAGCATACCGAGAGGGTCGTATAGGCGAGAGGTCGTTTGTAGCATGAACCACTTGGTATCAGTTCTTTGTTGAACAAACTCTATAGCGTTTCCCGGACTAAACGACAGTACGTCGGTGTCAGGATGCCATACCAATCCCAGGACTTTAAGTACTCCTGTCAGTTGTCCGAGAGGTAACTCCGGAGGTTGCGTCGATTCTGTGCCAAGAACGCGTGGGTCGTTCGAAGCCCACTTGTCGAGCTTCATAGAGGCACTTGTGAATATTTCGGTGGCTTCTGACCACAGTTTGGACGCCTCTTCAACGGAGTCCACTCCTGTTAAAATGTCGTCAACGTATATGGAACCCCACAGCCTTTTTGTAGTTTCGGGGTAAGCAGACGACGCTTGATCCAGATGATGACGGATGGTCGCCGCCAAAAGAAAGGGACTACAGGTCGTGCCGAATGGTACTCTGGTCATACGCCAGATGCCAACGTTAGACAACGGTTGATCTGGCTTGGGTGCTTTCTCCAACCACAGGTAGCGCAAAGCGTCTCGGTCTGTGCTGGTGATGCTTATTTGCAGAAACGCTTTTTCGATGTCTGCTACTAAAGCAATGCGATGCTTTCTAAAGCGAAGTAGCAGTCCTATGAGATCGGCATTGAGGTTTGGTCCGGAGTACAGGCTGTCATTGAGCGAGAGCTCTCCTTTTTCATGTGAACAAGCATCGAAGACCACCCTTACTCTTGTAGTACGGTCCTCGCGGACTACTGCATGGTGTGGCATATAATACACTGGGTTTTCTGTATTATCGTCAGTGACCTTCTCGGCCACACCATCGTTGGCGTATTTACGTATGGCAGCATCATATTCTTGCAGAAGCTGAGGGCATCGGCGTACCTTTCGAAGAAGTTGATTTAAACGCGTCTGTGCGTTTTCTCGATTGTTGTGGTTGAGAATTGTCGGTTTCCATGGAAGTGAAACTACGTAGCGACGATTCTCCATCTTGACTGTGTTTTTGAAGAAGTCCAAAACTGGGTCTGCGTCCTGTGTCTTGTTATGTCCCTCGGGTTTAATCCCCATAATTTCTAGGTCCCAGTAATTATCTGTGGTGATCTTAAATTCTTCCATTGCCGCTTTCAGTACCATTGTCTCGTTGCAGTGTGTGACGGTAGCACAAGAGGCTACTGGTCCGTGCAGAGTCCAGCCTAAGGATGTCTCGAGAGCTTTAAGTCCATTCTCCAAATTCCGTACGTTGCCCGTGACAAATGACCAGTAATAGTCACTGCCGATTAAGACATCGACAGCTTTTGGGCTTTCAGCTTGATCGTTATCGGTGAAGTAATAACCTTGGTGCTCGAGCTTGTCAGTAAAGTCTCCACTCGGTCGCGGAATGGATTGGTCGCAGATCTTGGTCGTGACGAGAGCTTCGATCAACAGTGTCTTGCAACTATGCACTGAACTCAGAGTGATAGACACTCGTCGGAAAGTCTTCTCGTCATGATGCCCTCCAAAATGTCTTACTGTGAGACACTCGCGATCGAGAACTTGACAATTAAGTTTCTCAGCCAATTGCTCGGTCACAAAAGTGCGCTGGCTGCCTCCATCCAATAAAACGCGAACCAGCATTTTACTATCCTGGCCGCCTGCCCAAGCAACAGCTGCTTGTAGGTATATGAGCCGTTTGGACGTGTCAGTTCCAGTCATCTCCAGTTGTACCTGTTTAGGGAATGTCTGGGGTCCGGCGGTCGATTTCATCAACCTTGGGTCACACATTGTTTCCGCATGGCGCCGATCGCACTTTCCACATTTTAGCTTTCTTATGCAATTTTTTGCTACGTGATGCTCCAGGGTACAACGGAAGCAGCGACGTGCACCTAGATGGCGTTTTTTCTTTTCCTCGAGAGGAATTGCCGAGTCACACTGCTCTGTACAATGGGTCGTTGATTCGCAGAAAAAGCAGTCCTTTTTCTGACGAACGGGTTTAGTGTATGAGGTCAAAGACTCTGTGGTTGAGCGTTGATGGCACGGCTGTTTCGTTAAGGATGAAGGTCGCGATGTGGATGTTGCGGTAGTGCGAAATTCTTTATCTTTGCTCTTTAACGCGTCCTCTTGTACTGAAACATGCAGGACTGTTCGTTCGCGAGACTCTATTTCTGTTTGAATAAAAAGCAGCAAAGACTTATAGCTCGCTTTCTGTTGCTGGGTGCGCTGTGCTTTTTCGCCAATGCTTCCAGCTCCTCCCCTTTCCTCGGAACTCTGGCGTGCGATGGCCTTGTTGAAATCGAGGACAATATCGTGAGGAAGCGATTTCAGGAGAATGGGGTAGAGCATTGAAGAATAATTATCTTATGATATCCCGAGAGTCTTGAGGGCACGTGTCTGGGACTGCACAGTGTCGTAGAGGCTTTGAAGGCCACGAAGGTCATTGGGGGATCGAACGGGTTGCAAGTCGATGAGTCACTGCATGTGATTCTGAATGATCAAGTCGTCCTTAGCAAAGCGCCGCTTTAGAATGTCCAGGGCATCACTGTAGCAGCTCGCAGTGGCTGGAAGTCCCGCGATCGCCAATGCCGCGTCGCCGGTCAAGACTGAGCGTAGATAGGTGAACTTGTCAACGTCGGTGAGGCCACCGTTGTTGTGGATCACTTGGTTGAACTGTTCCCAAAAAGGCGGCCACATTGATGGTCGACCATTGAACATTATAAGTTCGATCTTCGGAAGATGAACACCGGGTTGTAGCGTGCGTTGAACGGGTTCGTTTGACGTCGACGATGACGTACGGTTGAGTGATTCATGAATCTGACGTATACGGTATTTGAGCTTCGCGGACATCGCTGTGGCTCGATAATTGTAATCGACAACCCGATCAAACTCTGCTTCAGCTTCCGTGGTAGAGAGCAGAGGTACGATGTCGGAGTCAGTTGCCCTCAAGTCGGTGTGAAGATGATTGAGGCGTTCGCTAAGGATGCAAAGCTGCTCTTCCGTAACACTGTCTTGGCTAAGCGTTGATTCGATGTCGTTAATAAGCCGCGTTAGCTGCAATCTCTCGGCTTTGCGCTTGAGCTTGAGCGCTTCCATGGTTGGACTCCGCGATGAGCAGCCAAAGGTCGGTACGATGAATCGGTAGGCAGGAAGACGATTACCTTGGTACCATCGATGTAGTTCACTGTTCCGATGAGTTTCGGCACCACTTGAAGGAAATCAAGCCTCCCGTTCCATAGGAAAAGGGTTTATTATGAATAAACCGTGAAACGACTCCGTGGGTTAGCTGCTGTTGCGCGTGGTCCCAAGCCCGAGCTTCGTCCTCTTTGTCGCGCTTGTTCCAACGCTCAAAGCTTGGCTCAGAGTCAAGGATGATGCTGGCGATTAATGGCGATGATACTAGATGCTGCAGATAGACGTGCTGCGACTACAGCTAGAAGAACCTGTACAAAGGGAGAAACAAAGTTTTGCAGTCAAATTGACGGCGCTATGTCCAAGCAATCTTTTAAACGTACATAACCACAGCGTGTTTCACGATGCCGTCACTCGCACTACCACTTTAAGTTTTTATTGCAGATCTGCCTATAGGTATTATTAAAACCGTCTCCCAAAGAAGCGCGAAGAAAGCCGCGAATACACGCAAAATTGCAGCGCGAGTTGCCGCTCGAGGCACTTTGCGTGTGTTTGCGGGCTTCATTCACGCTCGGAAAACACTTATATGTAGCAGGTATTGAGCTAGAGAAAGCTGTATCGGAGGCTTTTAATGTTGCTCTACACTTTTCTCCTTGACACATTTATCCTAATTTTAATATTTTTGTAGCAGAATAATTAATTGAGAATTATTGTGTAATTAGGCGGACTGCAAAAAATAATCTGAGTTACCTCCAAGCGATGGCAAACAGCATTCCTTGGTCCTGTCCAGCTACGTGGCATTTCCACATTTTTTAACGTTTGGCTCAAGCTACGTGAAACACCCTGTATTCACGGACTACATATAGACGCGCAGTACAGAATAATATGGTTCAGCTCGTTTGGTCTAGTTGCGCGTCAGAGAAAGTTGTCGTCCTGTGTAGTAGCATAGTACAGTGACAATGGGGTTAAAGCTGTGTGTATGTCCCGCCGCACTAGAACCGTCGCCACACAATGCTGTCGTCAGGTGTTGCAGCATTGTACACCGATGAAGGAATGGAACGTGTGTGTATGTGCCATCAGATTACACAAAGTTGCTCATATATAAGAAAGAAAACGCCTCTCAAAGCTTCTCAAAACTTCTCAAAGCTTCTCAAAGCTTCTCAAAACATTTCGTTGCGGCAGCTAGCAATTTTAGGTGCTTTGTGTCTTAAATGACGCAGAGCCTTCAAGATCGGCTCACTTTCCCTAGACGTATCTTATGAAAGCTAGCGCTATAAAACACTAGATCACATTGCATGTCCTTCGAGAAAAGTGAAGGGTTTAACGAATCTGACTGTAACAATTTATTTGGAAAAGTATATAAAATCATTCATCATGTCATTATCGCCAGTTTGATGGCATCACATACACGCTCGTGTTGCTGACAAAATTACTTGCCTTACTTAAACCCCATACA
Organism: Dermacentor silvarum; assembly: GCF_013339745.2. Classification (NCBI taxonomy): domain Eukaryota; kingdom Metazoa; phylum Arthropoda; class Arachnida; order Ixodida; family Ixodidae; genus Dermacentor; species Dermacentor silvarum. The sequence continues at coordinate 38,221,589 of NC_051160.1, forward strand.
ATCCTGGATATCTATACCTGCAAACTTCTTGGCATAAAACAAATATCGCTGTCCGAGAGATATCCATATTTTTTCGATCTATTCGTTTCTTTTTATTTAGAAACAATAATTCTTGTAGAAACAAAATTGAGGTTTCAGATAATTTATGCCCGCCTTGTCGAACTGTACAGCACATTGTTTAGAAAATCTTTTCTCGTGACCTTGGAGCTGTATGGTTTTACCGATATCTATCCTTAGTGTTAATTGCTCGATGTGTTGTTAGTGTGTAGTAAACGCCTCTGAGCTGCTTATATATTTGTTCATACGGATACCATGCAAAAAATCAATAGCCGAGGTCAGAGGCAGATGTTCTTTGCAAGGTTCTGTTGGCACAAACCTAGGGAGGCCTTGTCAACAATGTTGACGCATGATGCATTGTGCCGATCGATGCAGCCAAAATCTAGCCAATTGCAGGTAGTGCTTTCCCTCCTTATAGGTGTATATGCGAAAGCGGCAGACGTTACTTCCGCGACAAATTGGAATTTTCTGGGAGATAAAGCATTCATTCAATAACGTTTTTTTTAATCCTCATTTTAGGAACCACATTCTAACTTCAAAATTGCAGCCACCAACCGTGAGGTCGTGTTTGCATAAAAAAATGATTATGCTATCACGCCTTAAAGTTTCCAACAATAACCTGCGTATTCAGCATCGTCGCCAAAATGCGCGTTAGGTCGTTTGCAATGATCTGAACCCTAAAGGGATCAAACTTATTGTGAGGTTTTATGAGCTCAATACTTTTTCGCTTCAATTTCCCAAAGTCTGTTTGGGTGAAAATTGCACACTATTAGAGAAAACGAATGGTTTCGTTAGTTTTTCAGCGCATTCGAGCGTAGAGGCAACATTGAATTGCAATACCAGCGCACGCTATTCACTCATGTTTGTGCAGAAAGGATACCTTTAACAAAGGCCACTTTCGCCTAGCGTTCTTAAGCTGCGAGAGTATGCAGGTTACAATGGTACTTCATTGTCTACCTTTTGCGAATAGCATTGGTGCGTTTCATACTTGAAAGTTGCTTTGGTTTATTGAAAAAGCGTTGAAGCAACATGTGCCACTAGGCTTTCCGGCATACTACTGGGAAATATCGCGAAATTTACATTAGAAGCGGGAGTCATCTTTCTGTTCGAAATGCTTGCTCAAGAAATAACGGAAACATTACTATGCGTCCGCACTCGTAACATCGACTAGTCAGTATAACAATAACCAGACGCAACCGCAATACGACGCAGGAATTCACACACACACACACACACACACACACACACACACACACACACACACACACACACACACACACACACACACACACACACACGCACACGCACGCACGCACGTACACACACACACACACACACACACACACACACACACACACACACACACACACACACACACACACACACACACACCACACACACACACACACACACACACACACACACACACACACACACACATACATACATACATACATATACGTGGTCAGCCGTCACCGAATACGCCTGCTCATTAACCTACCAAATCAGCAACGTGACTAAGCCAATTCACAAGTGCGAAAGTGCGTGGCAATAATGTATAGAGGAAGCATTCCTGGCTATTTGAACGAGTTTGTTTGTTGCGCGTGATCTTGTTCGCGCCATAATTTTTTCAATGCATGAATCTGTATTAAGTCCGCTATATTGTGCACGATGACACTCGTTTATTTGACCGTAGATTCGTATATCAGTAGAACTGCTCTGTGCTGGTAAGTCCAAAATGAACGGCGCAAATGCATAATTTGCCGGTAAATAGCAACACATGAACGTGGACATAAATTTTCGTTAGGCGAGAATATATGTCGCCTAACGAATATTGCGAAAGTGCAGCCAATTTTCTTATTATGTATTTTTATAAAAGCTGTAGGGAATGGTGCGTTGTTTATATAGTAGGAATGTCAATTATAAAGTACACTGTAGTTACAAAAGGGAAGTCAAAACGTAAGTTTTGGAAATTTCATAGGAGAAATGTGTAATGAAAGTCAAACTAAGTAAAGTCAGCAGAACATTGCAAAATCATGTCAGCTTTACAACAAATCAGTCTTGTGTATAGCCGCCAAAACAAAGCTCCCATTGAGGCTATGCAATAGGCTAATTTGCGCGATGTGAGCATGGTCACATTTTCTTCATAAATATTGTTTCCCGATGCAAACGCTGAAGTAACGGAGGCTTCATATTTAGATATTCATTGTAGGTAAAATTGGTGCAAATGAAATAAAAATCATAACACTTTTACATAAAGCAATATATTGACAAGAGCCGGTCATATATGGGTAAAATCCCGAGAGCTTACAAATAGTGGTGGTAGCAGTGGACATTTCATTTTCTTTGCACCATTACGTATTGAATTGCACTTTTCTACGGGCAAATAACGCGTGGAAGTAAGATCAACATACATTTTAAACTTCTTCCTCTTAATAATATGGGCAGCCCGTTTCGCCGAGCGTATGTTCTGACGTTGCTGTTCTTTTTTTTTTCGTTTCCCTTTCAGTGACCCCTATTGTTGCGATGGCACGTGCTTCTACAATGCAAGAGGTACTGGTGGTGCGGTAAAAATATGCACTCACATTCCATGTTGCTTTCAGCAACGGAGACTCTGGCAGCTGTTTTAAGAACCTCTATTTTTTTTAAAAACTTGAAAACTTTCTTAAGAATCTTAAGAAAGTTTTCAAGGCTGACCGCAATCCAATATGTTGGGCGATTGAGATAGTGCTGGAAAGAATAAGTACAGGAAAGGACCAAATTCAGAGAAACTACACAGCTTGTGCGCGGCTCTCGGAAAGGACTGCAATGAAGTTCCTGTTGGGCCTCCTCGTGGCGTGCTTTATGGTCGGCCTCAGTATCGCGCGGGGTGAGCTGGTACACAACTTCTTGTGATGCAAAATTATCTATTTCTTTCAAGACAGCGCATACCTCATAGATGTTTAGCCCATCATAGCAAGACAGATGTGAGTGAGTTGGTGTAAATATACTTGAGGAATTCTATTGTCACCATCATGAATGCAGGCGTAGACATCGTGCCAAAATAACATAATTTATTCACGAGAAATTGTTAACACCGTGAATATGCGCTTTTGGTAGCAAAAATGTTAAAGCAACGAAAAGAGATCACAATATGAGTACTTGATCGTACTATCGCTGTTGCAAACACACTACCCAATGAACGAGAATGCTGAGTACCAGAAAATATTTTTTCATAATCTACTGACGCACTCATACCTTAACTAAACTCCTAAATGGGTGTTTACGGCAAGTATTGAGATCCATATCTAATTTCTTTAACTATTATTTGCAGTTTTGCCGCAAAACAATAAAAAACCGCACGTGACGGTGTGGTCGCGAAAAATTGGTGACATCATGAAACTAACGCACGGTGCCCTTATGGCGATTAAAACTTGGCCATGCAGACCTCTTTTTTTGTATGTGTCACAGGGATTTTTCCAAGCACTCGCATAGCAATTTATTTAAAATTATGCATGAATTCTACCTAAATCATTCGATGGCATTAGACGGTGGGAGGATAACGAGGAAGCTTGAAATGAGGAGCACGCAGCAAGCCATGCTACAGTAAACTGTGCTTGCGCTGGAAATGCGAAATAGTAATGCGATAGCCGGTGCAATATTCGGAACTGTACGCCTAGGACTGCTTTGTGTGCTATCGCAAGAAGTTACCATTTGCCGATGCACGCGAGCAATCTCCATACCAAAAAAAAAAACCTAAACAAAGACGCTTTCTACAACTCGTGCAGCACGATTCGCATGGCGACTAAAGAGGTGCCGACTCCATCGCCAATAGAACAGAGAAAGATAGGCCCGGCATGCGCTATCCAGTCGTAGTTTCGAGCGTGCTCTAGGAGCTCAGTATTCCAGCCTACGGTAGGATAGGTGGAGTCGCTGAGAGATGAAACGTTTTACTGCCGATTAAAACAGTGTTGTTAGCGCTTGATCTGTGAGAGAAACAGATGCATTTTAACAGGGACAAAAATTACAAAGATCCAACGCAAATCTTCGAATCCATTTGAAGCGAACCTTTCGTGAAGTGCGTAAATAAATGCTATATAAATTTGCCGATTATATTCCTGCGTTTTTGGCGTAAAAGAAACTAGCTCGCTCGTATCGCACGTCAATGCTACCCATCCGTGCAACACGTGGCTATCATCTCAATTACCTTTTTGGTTTTGGTGCGAGAGAAGTATACGTGCGTTTTTGAAATAGTTGTTAGAGCTTCGGGCTGGCTGGACCGGAGGATGCAAGTTTCATCTCACCATCAGGCACGTAATTGAGTTTTTTTATAATTTATGAGCAATTTTGCGAGGCAGCAGCTGTAGCCAGCAGCACATAGCAGTCATGTTCATGGAAAGTCGGGTAAAGTTCGCAAGGAAAGTTCCAGTTCATTAAATATCATTGACTAGTAAAGTCACAATGCAGAAATATCCAGTCGTGTATCCACTACGTCCTAGCCTATGAAACGGTGTACGAATGACCGTACAAGTTGACGATTGATGAACAATAAAAACACAGCCTGGGTAGTGATCATAAAGGTATAACTTTACACTTTAGGAACAATAACGACGTATCACAGGAAAAATGCAGGATGAACACTTGTAAATGAATAAAAAGAAAATATCAATGATCTCACAAAAAACAGAGAGGCTAAGAAGCCATTCCTGCAGCAGTCAGAGAAAGTAAGTAGCGGTTGGACGTCAAGCAGCAGGAAATCTAACAAACGCAGTCAAAATTAGTTGGAGTGGAAAAGAGAAACTACTTAGGCGGTGGAAAAAGGAAATAAAGTGAGTAATAGAAAACGGTAAACAGGCGTCTAAACATCATGTAGAAGTCTAATAACAAGGATTAAACAAAGAAGTTGCACTATTTAGATTGAACAAGTACCGGGAAAATAACAGGTTGGCGAGGAAACTTTTGCAAGAAAACGATAAATGCACAAGTGACCGTTGGGTGCATGACATTAGCAAAAGAGTCAAAGGCGCACCAAAAATATTCTGAAACAACTTAAAAGCACTAGAAGCACAAACTTCTAGTTTGCGAACCTTCATACGGTATGAAGACGGTAATATCTAAGGAGACGGCATGCTGCGGTGCATGAGTGAGGTTAATAATTTTAACTTTCGCACTAAAGAAACCCAAGTTCAAGCTCACACAATCTAGTAACAAAGACACTCCAGAGCTCAAAATTTAACGTAGACAAATTTACTGGAAGAAAGCAGAATCAAATACTCCGACTATAGGGACAGCAAATCCTATTGCAGCTTATCGAACTGATGTCCAAATAACGAGGCACAGCCGAGTTGTGCAGTATAGCAAGTGAATCAATATGAAACTTTTGATGTATTGACGTCAAAACTGAAAGTAGTTATTTAAAAAGGCAAAGTGTTAATGATGTGACTTCCTCATACAGACTAGCTACAGTAACATCCGTGATAGATGGAACGATAGTAAAAGTGATAAAACTAGAGCTGGCGAGGTCGGTGGGTAAAATCAACATACTTGGGGAATAACGATTTGGTTCAGGCAACCTGGAGGACAACAAAAGGATAATACTTTTTTTAAAAACTCAGTGCATAGATATTTCAACTCACAATATACGTTTACGGATTGCATTTCCAGATATTGGGCAGCTGCTGATGCAGATATATTTAAATAACCTAGTACAAATCTTCGGAAATGCCAAGAACTAGTGAAAATTGGCCATGGACTGAAGCGACGATTTCCTTATATTTGTGTATTGCTCACGCTTTTTGTTAAATGCAGAAAATTATGACAGAAAAAAAACTGTGAATTCAGTTTTTATTTTTCTTCCAACTGTTATAATGGCCAAATGGGCCAACTGCATATCCCTCGGCTTATGCCTTCGGAAACTTAGTGCTACTATCAAAGAATGCAAAAAATTTACAGAGGTTTAAATACATGTGGCAATGAGGCGACATATCAATGTCTTAACTTTAGCATGGAGAAATAGGGAAATAGGATCCATATTGAAAAGGTGAGTAATGACGTGGTATCAATAGAATAGCATGTCCTATCTGTAGTTTTGTACTATAAATACCGTACCTTTTGAAAAAACCCGTATGCCATATTACTCTCCCATCCAATTTTACAACATGAAACATATGGGAAACATACGGCTGTTCCGTATCAATATGAAATACCCTTTTCGAATATGTCAAATGATGTTATTGGATACGAGATTGGTGCAGGATAATTAGAGTGTGTGCATGCACAAACAAAAAAAAAACACATAAACTCAAGTATCCGCCTTGATAATCTAAGGGGGCAGAGGAAGTGGAATGCAGCTGAGTACATGTTGGCACTACAATTAATAGGGGGGGGGGGGGGGTAGACATTTGTAAAGAAGTAATCGTACCATCGCAAGTGTTCGCAAATGCTAGTAGGCGCCTAAAATCGGAGATTCTGTCGCCCAAATGCCGATGGTCCCAATGGCGTTAGAGGCCTTCGGTAAAATAATAAATGTGGTGCTGCAGGATGACGTGGCTTGTGCTTTTAGTAAAGTAAGGGAAGGAGACAGAAAAAAAACCTATATTGGCGACACCGAAGCGTGGTCAGGGAATGAAGTAAGAGGACAAGAAAGTTGGTGACCAAGTGCAGGACCCGTAAAAGTGCCATTAGGCAACTTGGAGTCATCAAAAAGAAAGTCAAAGAAACATAGGCGATAATCAGACTCAATTGATAGTGACAAAAAGTTTAAGATTTACAGATACCGCAAGAGAGAAATCGAGAAAGAAAATGTATACAATAACACAATGGGTAGTGCCTTTATATCTGAGGCCTGAGCTACCTACGTTGTGACAAAACATAGCAGAGCGAATATTCACAACAAGATGTGGCATGTATGTGCGACAGGAAATGTCCACGGAAACCTTTGCACATAGTAATAAAGTTCATACATATTCAACAAGCAATAACCTTAGAGAAAGGTGCGGTACTAAACCGGCTGGAAAACTTACCTGGCCAGTGGCCGAGATGAGCAAGAAACGTTTAGATAATTGGGGAAAAAAAATAAGGGGCAAGATCAGTTGAGCCGGGGTCTTTACAGGTATAGGTACCTGTGCAATATCAATATAAAAATTTTATTTAGGAATAAACGAGCAAGGACAGATACTCTGTATGCTTGTCTGAAATAGGTGTGTATAAAAAGCGATATACTGATAGCAGGCTAGGTGGCTATATTTCGCCGCCCCGTTTCAAATGGGATACCAATAAATATAATCAAAATCATGATCAATTATTGTACACAATTAAATTTCAACGCATTACAACATATCTGTGGTCATTCACGAACATCTATATACATACGGTCCATACAGTTTATTTCTATTTATTCATTACTACCCTCAGATCCAAAGGCATTAAAGAGGGGAGTGGGTTACGGAAATAAAAATCAAATGAAATAAAATAATAATTAGAGAAGTCAGAACGTTCAAATACAAAGGCTCCTGATTATACAGTTTTAGCTAGGGTTTACATTGTCATAAGAAATTGCTAGCAAACTAAGATAGTAAAGTGGTTAATACAAAATGCACTTACGTTACAAACATATAGTAGGAAAAATGCTTTGATTATACAAGGTTAGTTAAAGCCACTCGAAACCTTTGGTAATCGTGAATGGATACGACTTCAGCAGAAAGGTGGTTCCATTCCGTGGATGACCGAACAAAAAATCACTGAAAAAAGGACCTAAATATATAGAAAAAAAACTACATATGATAATGCATGAATGTTTACTCGTTCTGTGCCTGAGAGTGAAGTTTTGAATAAAAAAAGCAAAGCTCAAAACAATAGATAACCTTGCGCCTACTGCACGCTGCTGCAGAGCGTTAGACTACTATTTTCTTCCCTACTGTAACGGATGGCGCTGTACTCATTTCTGCGAGGTACAGTCTCCTTAAAAAATGCGAAAGATAAATTCATCAGTACAGCAGGAAAGAAAAGAAAGGGTGGTCGCCAAAGATAGACCTATAGCAGACCTACCCAAATGGCCGGCTTTCCACCGGGTGGCGAAGCGAACAACGCGCATCTACTGCTGAATGCATGTTGCGCCCTTCCTCAAGATTACAAATGAGTCTTTACAATTGCCAAGGAGTCGCTCGGCTTTTAATGATGGCACTCCTTTTTCTGTAGTATCTCCAGCAGTACAATAATCTTTTTTTTAGAGGGATCTCTGAATAGGTCTTGAAGGTGGAGGCTCCAGACTTCTGTCAGTAGTAATTGAGTCCGGTATAAAAGAGGTTTGAAATCCATGATTATTGTTTTACTCAAATTGATTAGAAGCCTACAAACTGGATAGCAGGCTGTGTATTAGGCACGTGGTCTGGATATGGGAACTTTGTGTAATTATACAAGGACATGTGATGAACTTCAGTTTTAGCTAAGCAGAGCCGAAAAAAAGTAGCTACGTTGAATTTCAATTATTGTGTGACTTCCTTTGTTCCTGATCAGTGCATCTTGCAGTCTTTAGGTAACGTTTATATCTGTCTCCGACCTGTCTCTATTCTACAGCTGTGTCTGTATTTGTAAATATTTGTTGAAAAGCACCGCTCGTGTTAATTTTCGATTACTGCTTATCTCGCCTTATGTTTTGCTTTGTAAATAAAAATCAAGATAAGATACCATTCACGTTGGCTTCTGCAGGTGCCTAACAGTTGCAGGTGCATAACAGTTGACACAACTTTATTCTTCCTTCTTTGTTTAGTTAGCACGTCACGCACCATGGTGGCGTAGGGGCATTGGCGCGGCTATGGTGGCTAGATGGGTTGGTGTGCCAGCGGAGCGTAGTTCACCACTTCTCCCCATCATGACGCAGAAGTGGCGCTGCACACAGTATAACGGTAGGGTGCCTCGATGCGCGCGCCACCGTGTAATGGTAGGGTAGGATTTGATAATATCACTGCCTCTGCTCTAGCTTTGAAGTACGTATTATATAATGCCATTTTGAGCAGTGAAGGCAAAACCAGAATGGGGAATTTGTTACTGTCGTCTAGTCAGTAGACACGATATGCTGAAGTCAATTTTTTAGTTTGGTGAATGGTCACGTATACTGGTCTAAACGCGGCACTACAGCCCATTGCATCAAAGATAATATCGCTGCCTCTGCTCTAGCTTTGAAGTACGTATTATGTAATGCCGTTTTGAGCAGTGAAGGCAAAACCAGAATTGGGAATTTGTTACTGTCGTCTAGTGAGTAGACACGATATGCTGAAGTCAATTTTTTAGTTTGGTGATTGGTCACGTATTTTGGTCTAAACGCGGCGCTTCAGCCCATTGCATCAAAGACGTAGATGCATTTTTTTTTTCAATACACAAAACAATACTGCCGTGATCTTATGTGGTATATGGAAACGTATTTACGCGATATTTAGGGAGTTCTAATGTTTCAATTTCGAGGAATCCAGCTATTGTGTTTATTGCTGCCCCAGTTACGGTACTTGACTTGTTACGAGACGAATTGTATTGGTAAGCGCATATGGTTCTCTGTTTGTTTGCAATAAAATAAAGCAATACGTCTTGGGCTAGATTCATGAATATATTTGAAATACAAGAAAAGTTCTCGTAGCTTGAGTCACCAGACGCACCAACATCAATTGGCGGGCCAACACAAACGGTGGCCCACCACATCATAACATTATTCACAGCACACGCCTCCACTTCACGCGCTTCCTCTTCTCCCTGTTGCTTTCGCGCGCCATGTTCTTGCCCTTAACAAGAAAGTAAAAGCGTGTAATTGAATAGAACTTCACAACCTCGTTCGTGAGCTATTCCTTGTGCCACTCACAGCCGATCGAATTCGGAGGATTCAGCTGCAGAAAGGAGGCAAAGTCGGCGATTCTGTTCCTTCGTAACTCCTTTAAACTGAAGCACAGCGTGAAGGCGTCTTCCGAGCGATGCTACCAGTTTTTTCAGTGGTTCAGAAGGGAGCAACAGCCCTGACCTACTCATTCTGTTGAATTCAGTAATGTCCCTGAGCAATCGGAGCACTTGGTTCTTTGCAGGAACTTCCTTGCTACATAGCCTGCTTTATAGAATATAAGCCTAGAGTCACTTTTCTTGTCCCTGTAGCAGAGCAGCGGTGCTCGATGTGGCAGCCGCTGAGCACTTCATGTGCGGCTTGCAAATTTCCAATATCGATCGAGGAGCTCATCGACATACGCTTTTCGATGTACCGCTTGCTCATTAACGTCGCCGATACTGAGCAACCTAGTGAGCTGCCCGGGGCGAACATTTGCGCTGTCTTTCTCACAGATTTAGAGCCCGACTAGCAGTTCGGAGCGACGCAGTAAGTCTCCTTGGTGGTCTTTGGTGGAGCAATGCCATCGCTAATCGCGTCGGTCATTTTTCCGACCTGGAAAATTCCACATCGCTTATAACTTGCAAACAGCCCGAGAGACCCGGAGCTCTGCACCTTTGAAACCAACACGAACAGATGACATACAACTTTTCCAATACGGGCTTGATTTTTTTTTTTTTTGCTCGCCGCCTGCCACCTGTGGCAGACGCCGCGCGCTGCGGAACTGTTCTATTGACCGCAGCGCCAATTTTGCGTCATGACGCGGAGAAGCGGTGAGCTACTCTCCAGATGCCCCGGTCGGCACACCTACCCATCTAGCCACGGTAGCGCTTTGCTGCTGAGTCCGAGGGCCTGGGATCACATCCCGTCCGCGGCGGCCGCATTTAGATGGGGGCCAAATGCAAAAACGCCCGTCTATCATGCATTGGGTGTAGGTTACAGAACCCTAGGTGGTCAAAATAATCTTGATCCCCCGCTACGGCGTGCCTCGTAATCATATCGCGGCTCTAGCACATAAAACCACATAATTAAATTACGTTAGTTTATTTAGCAGATATTGTAGACGAGTATTTCAGAATTCAATTATATGGCCAAATTCAAATGATCGTTCTAAATACAAGACTAAAAAATTGAAGCCTTTCAGATGCTTTCGAATGAAAACTTTCCACACTAATCAAGCACTCATTTAATAACGCAATACATGTTTTAATTAAAACGTATCGCATAACTTTTCTGCTACACTTGCAAAGGCCATTTAAGAATGAAGCAATCCTTTGCCTGTCGGCACCAAAGCCAGACCAAGGCCATACTCAAGGTTGCAACGACATTTCATGACGCTTTGTCTTCCACAAATATCACAATATGACATTGTGAAATATCACATTATGAGCATAGTGTGCTAAATTAAGGCTTCCCCATTGGCTGTTTACGTGCATAGTGCAGAAAAAAAGCACTGGCTATATTGCAAATTAAGGCAAGCCGATAGGTCACTGTCGGACATTGTGCAAACAAACGCCGGATTCAATATGACTGAATGCCACTGAATGCGACCCAATATGCCGATACCCGACGTATGCATACAAACACCGGATATAGTGACAATTAGTGCAGTCCGTTCTCGCAGGTGTTGTGCGTGAGCGCAGACGTTAGCTCCACCAATAACATGCCGTAGATGTCACGCTGTCCTGGTCATTCCTTCGTCATCATCTTCACTGTCGTCATAAAATTTTGATCATTTTTTCGCTGTCATGTCATTGTCATCTTTCCACCATTTTTACTCTGTTGTTGTTACCGCGTTGACATGCCGTCGTCATCAATTCATTTTGGAGCCATCATCGCCATATCGGTTCCTTGTTCTCGAGACTCTTTGTTAACCTCCACGTTTCTGCCCCACATGTTAGCACCGGTAGAATGCAATGATTGTACACTTTTCTTTTCAACGACAGTGGTAAGCTTCCAGTCAGGATTTGGTAATGCCTGCCGTATGCACTGAGTACGCATAGGCTGCTGTTATCGCTAACGGTTGCCATTCATGTGGCTCAACAGGCATCAAGGAAAGCACCTAATTATTTGCATCGTCAATACCTTACACAAGTGCTTCGCATGACAGTTGTCATCATCAAGGATGATTTTCTGACCTAATAGTTTTCTCTAACTTCTACAAACACTATTCGTAGCAGCACGAGAATCAATTGAACTTTCCGTGTGCCTTTCGATCGGTGTTTATTTCATAAATACCTAATAATAATGCTTCTTGTTCATGTCAATAATATAGATGGTCATGAAACAACCGACACTAACACCACTTCTAGAGGCGAGAGTCCTGCTGTTGAGGCGACGCCAGCAGTCACACACGGTAAGTTCCACTGACCACTACTGTCGGTAACTATTTTGGTTATGCTAATGCACTTTTTCCCCTACTCATGTTAATGTGGACACCATAAATTAAGTACACCGGCTTATTACTTAGATAAATGAATGGGTATGTTTTACCAGTGATATATGTATGAACACAAAAGCATGTTACTACGTCATGTTAGAAACATCCAATCGTGAAGCTGAATACACTTCATTTCTGGTATTAGATAACACAGAAATGATAACACAGATAATAATATTAAGGTAACACTTATATAGAAAAATCGGCAATGCCATAAATATGGCCATAATGTATATTCCTGTGTGCGAAAGTCCACTGAGCCATAGGCCTCAGGTACAGTCCCAAGGCCCACAATACTTGGGTATTGTAAAATACAAAGGGATGCCAATTCACCCTGACACGTAGGCGTAGAGCTCCCGTCTGCCCGTCATATGGCTCTCGAGATATGGCTCTCGAGTGATGCCAACAGCTGCTCCGAAAAGGTGCTCTTGTTCTTCTATTGCATATTCTTACTGTCCGAACAAAGCAAAAACATTCCACTTGCATTTAGTAGAGTAGGAATAAACGCATACTGCGGTAGCGTTCAAACATTACAATGGGTGCTCCGACGCTACTATAAGGTCACGTGTTTGTCATGGTGTGCATGTCTGGAACTTGACTATATAGTGAAAACAATGTCATACGTGACGAGTTCACTGACTTCATTTGCAGAGTAGCATATACGACTGACTAGTTTTAAGATGATACGCCAAACACTTTATTTAAAAGCTGTAACATGGAGTTGCGTTATTAGTTCTCCCTCTTGAGCATGCGCTAAGGAAGGAAATGTGCACTATAAAGCTTCTTTTAGGTGTGCTTAATACAGAGACTCGACATGCAGAGAAACCATCCTTTGGTGCAGGAGAAGCTGAACATGAAGGTGCTCCGCGAGCCACTGTTGCTAACTGTTTTTGACACATTACTTTCATTGAGTGTATTACCTGCACTAGCATCATAGTATTTTTTACGACTAAGCTGTCGACGGCTAGGGTTCTATACATTTTTCATGCCCATCACCAGATCTGCGTGTGAAAAAACTCAGCTCCCGAATTCGATGCAGAATCGCTTCATTCTACGAAAAAGCTTATACTTCTCATCACATCGATATGCATTTTCAGTAGATTAGTAATCAATAGACACAATTTTCAAGATCAGTAGACTCTTATGTAGAAATTAAGGATTTATCGAATATTTGCCGCTGTGCGACCCCCGTCTGCCATGTGTACGCTCGCACCGCCATCTCTTTGTAGCCGTTCCTAGCGCTTGCGTGCCTAATTTCGTTCCGCTCTCCCATCGTGGCGGTCCCGTCGCGCGTGTGTACATTCCCCCAGGTGGCGGTCGCGTCACACGTGTCTAGTTTTGTGCGGCTCTCCGAGGTGTCGGTAGTCTTACACGCTAATTTATGCCGCCGATCAAAACCGCCGATCAAAATAAAAATGTGTGTTCGTGTGTCTTTCTTCGGGACGACCGCCCTGGCCGCTAAAGAGATAAAATTTGCTAATACGTTTCATCTAAATTTTGTTTCCCCTCTATGTCCTGTGCCGAACTTCTTCGATGGTAATCCACCATTACAGAAGTGGAATGGCGCCTGCTTTTTTATTACGGTAGCAATTATATAGACACTCCAAGCGGGTTTCTGCCGTGGACGTCGCCGTCGTCGTTGCCATCGCCGTGAGGTTCAGTATAAAGTCCATGGGCGATAATGTCGCCGCGCGCCGTATGTGCGAGTGAAAGCGCGCGAGAGACGCGTGCTTTCACGGAGAGCGAGCGCATCGCGGAGAGCAAACGCGACCATCGCGCGAAAGGCCATGGGGAAATGAGAGAGAGGGAGGGGGGGCGACGTCGTGCTGCGGCACCAACGGTACAAGGGGAACTGGCGACTCAGTCTCATACGTGAAAGGAGGAAAGCGAGAAGGCAACGCGAGAGGGAGGAGGTGCGTCTTCTATTCTGCCCGCAACTGCGCACTTTGGGCTGCTGCGGCCGGTCACCCATGCCCATCTTCAAAGTGATCTGCTGGCGGCTCATAGCTTTGTATGCGCTGTGTTTTTGCCGCTAAGTTTCCGTTGAAGCGATAGACCCCACGAGCGTTCGCTCGCTGCTGCTGCTGCTGCGCTTGCTCACGCCGGCGTTTTGACAGCGCTGGTCTGCGGTCATCAAATGGGATCGTCGAGAGTTTGCTTGTGCGCGCTGACACAATGCTTGTTAACTCAGTTAGTAAGCAAATGTGTCCAAGATTATACAGCCGATAAAACGACTATGCTTACTCTGTGCAGCTCTCTACTAATTTGCTATCGCAATTCTTGCTTTGCCTTTGAGTCGAAACTGCGACTTTTTTCTTTCTCTTTTTCGTTATAGCTGCCTACACTATGAGAGCAGGCGCAAGTTGGAATCAGCTAGTGGAAGACAGGGGTAATTGGAGATCGCAGGAAGACGCCTTCCACCTACAGTGGACATAAATATTGGCTGATGATGATGATGACGTACACTATGAGACTACGTACGATTGAATTTGCTCACCAGAATAACTTGACACAAAGCAAACAACGTTGCGGGTTATCCGGAGCCCCGCGACTCAGGCGGCTCACCATTAACCCTCCAACGCCCTATTACGGGGGATCTTCTGGTTGCCGGGAGTTGTTACCAGATGGAGTGTGACCGGCTTCAGTCTGTACACAGTTTTTAATCTTGCGCTCGGGCGGAGTCATTGCGTACAACTTTTGCAACGAAAGATCCAACTGCATCAAGCTACATGCGTCTCCCTCCTCCTCCACCTTCAAGAAGTTGATGTGGACACAATAAATTAAATACACTGGAATAATACTCAGACAAATTAACGGAAGACTGCATGCAATGCTTTACCAACTTTAAACTCATGGACACAAAAGCATGTTACTACGTCACGGCGGAAACATGCAATTGTGCAACTGAATAATCTTTATTCCTGAGTGAACATTAAGATGACACCTATATCGAAAATTTGTAATGCCATATATGCGGGCATGATGTATATTCCTGTGTGCGAAGGTCCAATGAGCTCAGGTATATTCCCAAAGCCACAATACGTGGGTATCTTAAAAAGTAAGATTGATGCCTCTGTTATAGGAATCGGTACAACGCGAAAGTGAAACGTGTCTTCACAGAAGCTGTTGAATGTTTGCTTCGTGAACTGAAGGTCCGCTGCAGCAAAAGGCGCATGATTTGCGGGCCGGCGATCATGTTGCAGGTTTGGTGGGTGCGCGGCGTCCAGCTGCCGAGTCGCTTCAGCGAGCGGTACGAGCATTTTTGTCCGACTCAGTTGTGTCTTGGGCAGCCAGTTCTGTTGTGACGTGCTCAGCTTTAGGAATGCGAGTGGCACATTTCGCTTGGAGATTAACAAGAAACTTGGAGGTTAACAAATAATCTCGATAACAAGTTAAGGACCACACAAAGAGCGATGGAACGAAAAATGTTAGGCCTAATTTAAGGAGACAGGAAGAGGACGGCGTGGATCCGAGAGCAAATGGGAATAGCTGATGTTCTAGATGACATTAAGAGTTAAAAATGGAGCTGGACAGGCCATGTAATGCGTAGGATGGATAACCGGTGGACTATTAGAGTTACAGAGTGAAAGCGTGCGTCCCCCACGCGCTTTCACTCGCGCATACGCCGCGCGACGGTGATCTTATCGCCCTTGGGCTTTATGCGGAACCTCACAGTGACGGCGACGACGACGGCGACGGCAGCGCCAACGGCAGAAATCTGTTTGAAGTGTCCATGTAATTGCTATCGCAGTGAAATGAAGCTGGGCAGGCCATGTAATGCGTAGATTGGATAAGCGATGGACCATTAGAGTTACAGAAAGTGTACCAAGAGAAGGGAAGCGCACTCGAGGACGGCAGAAAACTAGGTGGGAGGATGAAGTTAGGAAATTTGCAGGCGCAAGTTCGAATCAGCTAGCGCAAGACAGGGGTAATTGGAGATCGCAAGGAGAGCCCTTCGTCCTGCAGTGGACATAAACATAGGCCGAGGATGACGATGATAACATACGACTGACTAGTATTTTTTTTCGAATGATATGGCACGTATTTTTGTAAGAGGTGTGAGGTGGAGTTGCATTAATAGTCCTGGCTCTGGGAAATGCGCATTCTTAAGCTGCTTCTTTTCGATGTATTTAATATAGAGGCTGGACATACAGCGACATCACCGCCAGGTTCCGGAGAAGCTGGGCCTGAAACTTCTCCGCGAGTCACTGCTGGTAAGTGCTTTTGATACATTACTTTCGTTGAGTGTATGGCTTCCACTAGCGCCATATTACTTTTTTGGGTTATTTCTGCTTTCACAATGAGAATACGTACGATTGAATTTGCTTAGAAGAAGAACTTGACACAAAGTGAACAACGTTGCGCGTTTTCGAGAGCCCGTCAACTCAGGTGGCTCGCTAATAATCCTCCAACTCCGTATAACGGATGGGATCTTTCGGTTACCGAGAGTTGTTACCAGAAGGAGTGAGACCGGCTTCAGACTGTAAACAGTTTTCAAGGTGGCGCTCTGGCGGTGTAGTTGCGTGCAACGTTTGCAAGCAAAGGTCCATCTGCAGCAAGCTAAATGCTTCTTCCTGCTTCTCCTCCACTTAAAGAAGAATGCTGGTAAAATATATAAAGGTATGCTGATATATTTATGAAGCTATAGACACTGTCCTAACGAAATCAGTTCGAGAAATTCTCGCAGATATTACGCATGTCTTTATAAGGGACCATAATGATTCGGCGGCGGCCGAGCGTGGCCGCGCGGGCTCTATCTTGCAAGCAATTGGTGATGGAGACAGAGTGCGCCGAGTGATGAAAGCGTCGTGTGCGCCGTGTTCTCGCCGCTTAGCCTACGCAGAAGTGAGAGGCATCAAGAAGGTCAATCCGCTCGTTCCTGCAGCCGCGCTTCCTCACGCCAGCGTTTTAACAGCGTGTCCGCGGTCATCGAGTGGGATGTGTTCATGATTGTTTGTCTGCGCGTAACAGCATGCTTTAAATATAATTACTAAGCGAATGTTTACAAGTCTTAACGGTCGAGAAAACTTATATCCTTACTTCGTATACACTTCTAATAATTTGCTATCGAAATCAAGACTTCGCCTTTCGGGAGAAACGACGACTTTGTCTTTAACTATTGCTCCGCCCAAGTCATATTATAGAGTAAGTCTTTATGACCGCCATGCTCGTTTGCTTTTCTTTAATACACAAATGCTTTTACTGCAATTTTGTTCAAACATGTAATATTTTATGTAACCATATAAAAACATATTTTTCCATAGCAGTGATCACTACATAGTTGCAAGGAATAGCTAACTTGTATATAGAGCACAAAAAATGACTTTGCAAGAGCACTCATCAAAATTTAGCATTACATGGATTTATCGCATGGCGGCTTTCATTTGGCTTGAACTTAGAATGGGGCTAATGCAAGTGCGATGCAACGTACGATTGATTTTCTTATTGTTTAGGTATGGCGATGTCAGGAAATTGAATGGGTGACCTTCAGTACCTGGATAAAGAGAGACCAAGCAAATGCGTTGCAGTCAAATAGTTCGGTAAAATTATTTCCTGAATTTCCAAAGAGGTAGACCTTCTCAATTGAATTAAACAAAATATTACAATTATAAATGAATCTCTATTGTTTTGCTTGTAGGCACACGTAGAAAACTACGGAAATCATGGCACTTTCTATGGCATCTATGATGCATCAGAAGGGCGATTCTGTTTGAAAATTCTGATTTCATGTGTCATACATTCAAAAACGTGCGTATAAATGTAAAACGAGTAAAAGAGGACAATTTATCTCTCCCAAGAGAGTCCTTTTCACATAAACGTTTGTGGTACGCCCGATGATGCTTTCTGACATAGACAGCCCAAGAGATTTTTGGGTCAGGCAAAAGCAAACCGAAAATACAGTGACGAAAACATTAGAAATTTCAAGAAAAGTATTGTTTGATTTCACTGACTAATTCTCCAGCTGCGCCTACGTATTTAGATATTTGCGACTAAACGCGGTCTTCATCATAAAATGGCAATTTTGAATCTCCAAATAGTCGCGAGCGCCTAATAAACATCCCATTTTTTTGCTGTGGTCTCATGGTAAACGACATTCAAAATAGTCATTGACATAAAGGCATTGTAAGATTGAAGTAGGAATAAATAGTGGAACTTAATCATGCTCGTCTAATAACGTGTACGAAGGACTATTTTTCGCATAGCATGACAAACACATTTGGCAAGAAGTATCGGCATCACGTTCCATCCAAATGTTTTCACATTTTTTCTTGCAAATATTTTGTAACTTTGAAAGCTTAACACAGAGTCACTGTCTCTTATAGAGTCTGGTGGAACTGCCGGCACATCTGTCAATTCGTCTCCAGGCACAGAGCATGAAGCTACGACGGTTCCGGCCACAACTGAGGGTAAGAGGCTGTCATCATTCTTGTTCGAGAGAAAGACATTCAGCCAAACACATCTTTTGTTGGTATGTGCAATTTTGTGTGAAAATAAAAAAATACTTTGCAGCAGTAACAATGCCAGTGACGCGAAATATTGCGGCTGGAGATATCACATAATTTTTGAAATAGCATGTTACAAGCTAGCTACTAAACCTCTAATTCACAACGCATTATACGTCACGCCTGAGTTTTTTCCTTAAACTGCCAATTTAGGAGCGGGAACCTTCAGCGAAGCGCATAGTTGTTTTCGGACTTGTGAAAGTAGAGTTCCGACCCCGTAGCAATCAACAAACCTATACCACTATTGCCACGCGGTCATCATCACGCTCTCATTTTAATATCGTCATCACTTCAGTAAAATCATCCTAATGTTGTCATGCCGCCGTTCTCATAGCGCCTTCGTTGTTCCATTGACGTTAATTCTTTTTCATCAATTTAATACAATATGCGCTCCTCATTCACTTGCGAATATGCAGCCATTCTTTTGTCGTCATTGTCTTTGCGTCGTTGTTAGTCAGTCGCTATGATATATTGACTGTCATACCATGGTCGTCATGCCATTGTCGTCTAGTAATCGTCGCCCCCCGAACTTCGTCATCGAACCCTCGTCATCGCACCGTCCTCAAACCATCGCTGTCATCCGGCTTTCTGACGCAGTCGTCATTACGCCATTTTTGTGGTACACTCGTCATCATCTCATTTCCTCATAGCATACTTACTGCATCGTCGTCAGGGCGTCGTCGTCATACAGTCTATATAATGCAACCGTTGCCACACCAATGTCTTCATCTCATTGTGGTCTTGCCATCTTTGTTATTGCAGGCACTTCATCATCCGGTAGTCATCAACCCGTCATCGTCATGAACACCATCGTCGTCATACACTTGTCGTAATCCCGTTATCCTCAAGTCGTCGACACAATACTGTTGTCGTTATACAATCGTGTTTACTTATACAGCATCGTCTCATTGTCATCATGCCGTAGTCGTCATACTGCACTTGTTGTTCCATAGAAGTCTTACATTCTTCCTTATTCAATCGTCGTCACTGCGTAGGCGTTGTACAGTCGTAGTCATGCCATCGTGCAGTGCACGAGCAACTTTGGCAAGTGAGCGCCACGGCAAAGTGGGACGATAAAGGAGTATATCGCTTATAGCCGAAGCAACAGAAGTTGCTGAATGACAACTGCTGATCTTAAATACACGTCACTTTAGAAATACAGTGTGTCACTAAATTGCTCAAGTGCTAATCCAATTTTCCCCGACAGGAATCGTGAGATGAGTTCTGCTGTAAAGGTTTTTCCCCGTAAGTGTAATCACCATATTTTAGAAAGGAACAGTTCGGTTTTACAGAGCCAGAAACAGCTATGTATTGCAAAAGCACTCATCAGTAATCACGTCACATGAAATAATGAATCGTAGTCTTCATTTCGGTTTAAACTTATGATGTTACTATTTGGAAAAAAAACATCCAGATTTTACACGTTTAATTTTCCTATTGTTTAGATATAGCGATGTCAGAAAAATGTAAACGATCTTGAGCGCATGAATAAACAGAGTAAGCGTACGTGTGGCAATGAAATAGTTCCGTACAATTTCTTTTCCTCGAGTTATAAGGATATAGACGTTCTCGATTGAATTGAAAGAAAAAAAAACTATTTTTAATGGAGCTTTACTGCTTTTAATTGCAGGCACGTGTGGAATACTAAGGAAACCATGGCATTTTCTATTGCATCAAAGATGCATAAGAAGCATTGTAGGTGTAACCTCAAGTTTTGCATTGACATGCAATAAAAATAACCGTATGGAAATCAGAAGAGTAAAAATGGGTGATTCCGCTCTTCCAGGAGAGTCCTTTTCACATAAATGATGTTGGTACGCCCGACGACGCTATCTCTCTCTCTCCTGATATACATAAATATATGTATATATATATATATATATATATATATATATATAGTTTGCATAACTCGAGAAACACAATTCACAGGATGAATGGACAGCAAGTTCCATTTATGGTTTCATATTTTATCCTGCAATTATTTCATAACTGATAATGTTTAACACGCATTATTTGTCTAATGTAGCGACTGGTGCAGCTGCCGGAATATCTGTCACTGAGACTACAGGGCATACAGCTGCGACGGGGACAACAACACATGTGGGTAAGGGACTGTCACTACTCTCGTTTAGGAAAAGTAACACTCAGGCAAACACGTGTTTTATTTATATGTGCAATTTTTATCGAAAAATAAAAAAATGCATTGCATTAAGAACTAATTTAGCCTACGCGAAATACCGCTGTTGAAGATATCGTATATTGTTCAAAGTCAGAATATTACAATCAAGTGAACAACTCTCTGATTCTCAAAAGTATCTTACGCTACGCCTGTATTCGATTCCTTCACGTGCTTATTTAAGAGCGGCTGACCTAACGCAAAGCACATAGTTGTGTTTCTGATATGCAGGAGTGGAGCCCCGACTGCAAAAAAAAAAAAACTATAAATAATGTTATACGTTTATACAGTGTGTATAGCCGCCTGCATACTTGCTTTGCGAATTTGCTGCTTGCACCCTAAAAACACATCCAATCATGTCTACATGTGTCAAGTATACCTGTAAAGTGCATATTCATATGGCCATAGATTTAGGTAGGACAGACAGGGTGACAACCAAAACAGAACAATAAAAGCTCCGTAAAACCACTGCAGTGCCTATGTCAAACTGTTTGGAAACGAATTTTTGTTTGCGCGGCTCTCATTAGTGCATCTCTGTAAGAAGCATCTCCAGCTTGTGGTAATCTATCAAGTGCTCCACCAGAAGATTACACCTACAGACACAGCCTTGCTGAATATTTTTATCAATTCAAGACGATTACTGATATTCAATCATTGGTACATACTTTTTCAGACCAGTACCATTTTTTTTTTCTTTTTTGTAAGCCTAGAAGAATACCGGTCCATTTGCATCAGCATAAATTTTAGATTGTTTAAAAGTTAAATTATGATTACGTCACATATAACTGCGTCAGTTTAGAACAAACGGTCAGCATACGCGCTACCATACAATACTATTACGTTCTTCCTTGCCCAGAGCCTTTGTTTCTCCTAATATTGACACGTGTACTTATTTATCCTTTCCTCGGGGATTGCATTTCCCCGCTAACAACTTAAATTTCAACGCTGAGCGCAAGAAGCGTCTGCACATTGGAACTTCCTCGAATGTTATTCTTGATTCAACCTATTGTGCATGTTCTAGGCGAACTTTGTGTAATCAGATTGTATACGTGACACGAATTGTGTAGTACTTTCTGGAAGGCACGCGATACCAACGATTACGCTGGAACCTTCGTCGAATCCTGTAGAAGAAGCGGACGCGCAGAAGCGGACGCGCTCGACGCGCAGATGAGATTTTTGACGATCGCCGACTGCGCTCGCCGCTGTCGTTGTACTTGACTGTTGCTTGTTTTTTGTTTTTTTTTTTTTTTTTGGGGGGGGGGGGGGGGGCGGGCACAGGTTCACTAAATAAAGGGTTACCTTCATGATTCAAAGTTTTCGCTACTGTGTTGGTCATCGTCACTACAACGTGCCAATATCAATCACGTGGAAAAATGAACAGCATATTTATTGGCTGCGACAAATGCGGCTTACTATTTTTGCAGACTGTACCTTTAGATAGCCACCTAAAGTGCTTTCGGTGGCAATCCAAGTTTCAGAGACAAATTGCCCTGTCGTTGCTGAGGTGCAACTTCGGGCCTTTGTTGTGCGCTACAAAAGAGTAAAACTGATTTTCTCCGGGATTAAAAGGGCCATGCGACCACAATGTACTGGCAATGTTTTGCTTCACAACGCGTTTCGGGTCTCATCCCGAGGTGAATAGAAAAATAATTATGAATATTGACGCGGCCAAGCAAACGTTGTTGAAGTCACCTCAAGATATCACCAAACTACAGAAAGACCTTTCCCATTTCACTTACCCATCGATGAATTTATTTTCATTTTCATTTCTTTCTTGGTAGTTTCTTGCTACGCACCACGAATTACGGCTGGCTTAAACAGCTTCGCTGTTAAAAAGCATGCATGAGGTGGTCAAAAATGAAGGTGATGTTGGTTGTGTTTTTTGACTCCACAGGCATTGTTCATCAGGAATTTGTGCCACATGGTCAGAGGGTAAACAAAGAAGTTTACCAGGGAATCCTAGCACGTTTGAGAGATTTTGTGCGCAGTAAGACGCCTGAATTGTGGGAAGATCAGGCTTGGATGATGCATCATGACAATGCCTTGGCTCACGCCTCACTGCTTCTCCGCAGCTACTTAGCCAAACGCCACACTCTTGTTGCGGGTTACCGCAACGCAAGTTGCGGGTTACCCAAAGCAAGTTGCTCAAAAGCAACTTTGGTTTGGGGGGCTCACAAATTGCTCAGATTGTATATTTTATGTTCTAATAATAAAGAATGAATGAATGAATGAATTGTTGTGCCCCAGCCACCATATTCTCCGGACCTAGTCCCAGCAGACTTTTTTCTATTCCCCAAGCTGAAAACCACCTTGAAAGGACGTTTCCGAACCGTCGAGGAGATTCAGGGCAATGCGAGAAGAGACCTGCGCGCCATTCCAGAAAGTGCGTTTCAGGAGGCTTTCCGAAAATGGAAGAAAAGATGGGAAGAGTGAATCGCCAGTAGAGGGGAACTACTTTGAAGGAGACAGCACTTGAAATGTAACATAAGCAGTGAAGGTCTTATAGCAAAAGTTCGGTTTCTTTTTGAACACACCTCGTATTTTAAAATCTGTTTATTTTGGACCTCTTATTTTGAATCGTCCAAGTTTGTCCTTTGCGAAGACAACAAAGAAAAAAAACAAATTTTAAATTTGATTCTGTCATTATAGAGCACGGCGAAACAGGTCTGACACCATCAACGGGCACGGCAGGCACAGATCATGCAGCTACGTCAAATACGACAACAACGGCAGGTAAGAGTGATTTCCAATCTAGCTTCCACAATAAATCTCTACGAAACAGATATTTTCTTTACAGTTGTTATTTTTGGAAGAAAGGTAAAAAAGTAGCTTAGGAAGCGAATGTCCTGGTCGCCAAACACTCATACAGCAACTGCGTACTTTCAGCGGTCGCGCACGGTGTCGCGCGCAGTATATTGAAAGCGATCTGCAGACTGCTCATACCTTTGTGCGCGCTTTGTTTTCGCCGCTCCGTTTACGTTGAAGCGATACACAGCACGAAGGTCACTTCGACCACTCCTGCTCTCCCGTGTGCTCACGCCATTGTATTGACAGCGAGAGTCCGCGGTCATCGGGCGTGATGTGTTCATGTTTGCTTGTGCGCGCTCACACCATACTTGTTAATTCAGTTAGTAAGGGATTGTTTCCCAGTTTATATGGTGGATAAAAATACTATCTTTACTTCATATATCTGCATAATATCATGTTATTGCAATAGATGCTTCGCCTTTCGGATGAAACTGCGACTTCTTTTTTACTAGTGTTCCGGACAGGACAAGTCTCTATTACGCAGCAAGTCTTTATGACCACAATGCACGGTTGCTTTGCTACAGTATTTTTCTTTATTACACAAAAACTTTTACTGTGATGTCTTTTTTAATTACATCCGTCCACTGGCTTTATTTACTGTACGGAAGTTGGCCGGAAGATGGGCACTAAGAAGAACAGATTACCTTCCTGAAGAAATTCAGAAACTGAAGAAATGCAGCGCAGAGTTAAGCGGTGGCAGAACAAGCGCCGGTAGTCATTATTTACGTGTACCGCGTTTGAATAGCTGAGGAATAACTAAAACATTGTGTTCGAATTGAAGAGTTTGTTCTAAAAACAGAAAAATGAAAA